>NC_091444.1:107707497-107784997 GCF_964237555.1 Oryctolagus cuniculus | reverse complement strand
CACAGCACACAGACCGCTCGCAGGAGTCACGGAAGTGGAGCCCTCGGCAGCAAGCACACGGGCTTCAGGAAGACTCCAAGAAGTTCACAGGACTGGAATTTAAACATGCATTTACTGGACAGCAAAATAAATGATCTTTCAACTCCAATTTTCATAATTTGGGGGTGGGGGACAGAGAACAAGCATTCAACTGCTTTCAACAGCCAGGGCGCCAAAGCCAGGAGCTAGGATTGCACCCCAGCTCTCCTAAGTACTGGAGCCACCGCCTGCTGCCTCCTAGGGCGCCCATTAGCAGAAAGCCACAGTCAGTGGCCAGAGCAGGATTCGCAGCCAGGCACCCTGGAGCAGGACGTGAGCTTCTTGACCTCCGAGCCAAACTCCGGTCCCAGCCATTTTCTGAAGTCCACTCATGCAGGGACAGGAAGGAGGGCTCGTGCCAATCACCAGGAGCGAAGACATCCAGACGGAAGGGACGGCCACAGTCGTCCTACCGCCCACCTGCCCCACACCCTCCTTGCGTCCCCTCTGAGAAGCCCCCGGCCTCGTCCCCATGAGCTCGCTCTCCAGCAGACACCTGCCAGGCGTCACCAGCACCCAGCTTCCATGTCATACCCTGGAGGCGAGGCCCCTGCCCAGCTGGACCCACAGGAAGCAAATGATGGCACAGCAGACGTGCCTTGGGGGTTGGTCTGCCTTGGGCTCCACCCAGGCATGGGGTGAGGCGGGTTTCTGAGCCTGTGGGAACGGAGGAAGGAAGAGAAGGGGCGAGCAGAGAAAAGCCAGGCCAGATCCTACACTCAAGGAAAACACAGGAACTCCATGTGGCTCATGCACAGAGCTGAAAGACACAGGTTCCACCCTGGACCACACGGCCCAGGGCCCAGGAGGCCACACGGTGTCCACCTGCCACGTGTCCACAGCCACCCAGCAATCTGGTTAAAGTGACTCCATGGGTGTGGACGGGCAAGACTGAAACTGTGCTTCCATGTCCAGTGTCGTGAGTGCTACTGGGCTAAGTGCCACCGAGACCTGGAGCAGCAGGGCCAGGCCACGCTGAAAGTGAGTTTGGTGATGGTCAAACACCCAGGCTGCATTCTCAAAGCCACAGGTTCTCACCGTCACCTGCTCACTGGATTCTGCCCTGTGGTCGGAGCCAGCCCCAGGGCAGCCTCGGGAATGCACCCAACACAGCTCAGGAAAAGCCCAACGGATGCCCAGACTCAGCCCCCCAACTCGGGGGTCACAGCACCCTCGGAGCGAGCTGAGCACGGACCCTCTGTATATGCTGAACATCACATGTCCACTGGATGGCTGCATCCACAGTGGACACTCCCCAGGGACTCAGCATGGGGGGTCAGAATGGGGAGCCGTCAGGCGGAAGCTGACTCCCCACTGAGTGAGGACAGACCCTCCCAAATCTGGCTCCCTAGCTCAATTCAAACCCCGGTTCCCACCCACAGAGCGACAGGAGCCGATGTCTGTGGTGTGCACCTGTACAGTGAGCAGCACGGCTGTCCTCGGCAGGCACAGGTGCTCGAGGCCTGGGGAGGACACACAGCGCTCTCCCGGCTGGCCAAGTTCCCAAGCATCACCACTTCCGTGGCTGGTGACAAATCCCTGGCCACAACGCCTGGCCACGTCTGGCTTTTTTTTTTTTTTTAACTATTAACTTTGTCCCTATCATCCTTCACACACCGCCGACTTCCTGACGGGAACCCGACAGCCCAAGCCAAGCCCAGCCCAGCCCAGGCTTCCAGAAAATTCCGCACGGGTGTCTGGAGGGAGTCCCCCCGTCACTGCCACTTTTCCAGGGGGCTCAACAATCACATAATTAGATTTTGAAATTATCAATTTCATCTGACAAGTAATTCGTCTTCCAAAAATTGATGCTGACTCCTGATTGCACTGAAGGAACCTCTCAGCGCCCAGCGCCGCCTGCTGCAACATTCGACTCCGTGATTTCATTACGGATTCAAGTACGCCCGTAGCTGTCAGGCTCACGTCTGATGAGCATCACTTCTCCGTCCCTTCCTTATTATAGCCTTTCTTCCATCGCTCCACGTGGAAGCGTAGTACTGTTCCCCCACATAAAGACTTCGCCAGCCAATCTTCTGTTAGTTAAGGATGCGTCTTTGCAGCCCCTCTACCTTATTGGATTTTACAGTTATTTCACTGTTCTGTGCCTGTAATTTTTACTTATTCTATGTCAAAGGCACAGAGACAGACACAGAGAGATCTTCCACCTGCTGGTTCACTCCCCCAGCCAGGAGCCTGGAACTCGTGGGTGCAGGGTCCGACTCCTTCAGCCATCGCCACTACCTCCTCGGAGCAGAGCCCAGACTCGAATCCAGGGGCTCCCACACGGGATGTGGGCGTCCTGAGTGGCGTCTCGGCCACTTTGCAAACGCCCGCCCACACTGTGGTGGTGACCAGCGTCCACCACTCGTACCGTGAGAAGCCTCAGTACCTCCAAAGGAGGCATCAGGATCTTTTTCCTGCCAGGGGCCATTTGGGCATTTCTGACACTGTTCCTGGGATACACACCATCAACTTAAAAATTCTCAGGACCCGTCATCCTCTCGGGAAGGTTTCGGTGCCAACTGGATTCCTTGCCACGGAGCTGTGCCCATCCTGCTCCCGGTAAAGGCACCAGGCAGTAAGCAGGGGGCTCAGGAGCCTGCGACACCGACACCCACGGCTACGCGTCTGGCCATGGCCACACCGGGCACGGCGACCTCCCGAGGTCAACGCCTCTTCTCAAGGAAGCATCCTACCCACACCAGGCACGTCTGCCTTGGCCAACAAACGTGCTGTATTCTTCTGCCCAGTAACAATCCCACCAGAATGGTCTCCCCAGGATAACAGCGACCTGCATGTCGTGAGCACTCGGGAGTTCTCACTCGCACCCACAGCCCTTGCACACGGGGCCATGGCTTGGGTCAGTGGGCGTGTGCACCTCTGTGGGACCTCACTGGGGCTCAGCGCCCACCAGTCATGCAAACGGTCTGGGAATATTTCAGAAATGGTCCGTTCCAGCAACCCCAGTCAGAAACGCTGAAAATCCGGTCCAGGATGTGGCTCAGCCACTCTTGTCACAAGGTTTCCAGTTGATTCCGTGGCGCAGGCCAGGCTGGGAGTCCCTGCTGTAAAAGCAGAGCCCGATACAGGAGGTCTCCAGTGACGGCTCCAGCGGCCCCGCCCCCTGCTGCAGCCAATCCCCATGTCTCCTTTAAAGTCTCATGTCAACTGCTCAGTGTGCACACACACACACACACATCCCTCTGAAAATGTAACAGTTCCGGGGGTTCCCTGAACTGAGCTAAGCCAAAGTGAAATTACATTACAGTCTCAAAACTCTCTCAGCACTCACCCAGGAAAAGATCTGTGGCTCTTCCAGGACTTCCAACTTTATCTGAAAATGTCTCACAGAGAGAATACTGTTTCGACTCTCCAATGCAGGGCAAAATCGCCTGCAATTTCAACATCTCATTGAATTTTTTATGAGATACTTTTATGTGTATATTTGCATGGCTTGGGATTCATAACACACGTCCACGACTCCCCGAGGAAGTAAACAAACATTTACATAAGCTTTTTTTTATTAATGTGCTATATTTGGAACTAACCCAGTGTGACAGCTCAAATTCTATTGTCAATTTGTGCATAAAATAGGAAATTGCAATAATCATGGAGGAACATATTAATTCTCCACTAAGTATTTTGAGGAGACCGAACGAATGTGTGGCTGCTTATTAATTGAGGAGATAAAGCACTTTAATACTGATAAAGCATTTCTAATATTTAAGTAGCACTTTTACGATGCAAAAGCCAAGAACTTTACCCATAACTCCACCAGCCTGACAACCAAGCAAACAGAATTCTACCCAATGGTGGTTTCCTAGGCAACAAGCACCGTTAGGGCTCGCGGAGGAAGAGAAAGCACCCCAGCTTTTCCAGCGGCTTGGGAAACGCATTTTAATTGTCAGAATGTCACAGGGACAACACTGAGAATCGTTTCATTGGAAACGACTCAAAGCCGAGTGCCATTTTCATTATGGGAAACGAGGTATGGAAAAATAGAAAAATTAGATTCCCTTCCTTTGCTCTGATTAAGCCCACACGGTAATCTATCATATTTGATTCTACAGAATTTATCCACGTTGAGACGGATTTCTTCCGCAAATCTGGCCGCCTAACCGACTGAACTCAGAAAGAACACAGTCCTTCGGGATAATGGGACAGCGTAGCACGACGCGTGTGCCCGGCAGCCATGTGACACAGAGACAAGCTCACGCACGCCTAGGTCTTCATCCAAAGCACACTTCGCAAAGCAGAGACGAAAGGGAACTGGGCTGCCCACGGCCTGCCTTGGCCCCAGCTTCCTCACCTCCAACCAGGAGGGCCAAAGAAAAAAACCATTCCCTTCCTCCGCAGCTCTTGATTCCTGGAAGTAAGGCGTAGAAGTCTGTTCTGCCTAGAAGCACTGCTTACAAAACGCTTCGTTTAAGCATTTTAAAGTTTTTCTTTGTAGGACGTCAACGTTGACAGTTAACCTTTAGAAAATCAGGCTGGAAGTGCCCGCTCCAGGGCTGTAAAAATGCCCGGGTTTTACACCAGTGCTGGCGTTTGCTCTCGTATCCCCGTCAGGAACACTCACTTGGGTTGGAAGCAATGTGTCGGCTGCCCCCCCCCCCCCCCCCCCGGTCTACACGCCCACAATACGTCACCACGGTCTGCATTTTCCTTGTCTAGTCGATTCAGGAACTCCGATGAAACCGATCGGTTATTCCATCAGAACCCCCCAGTGTAGGAGCTGCAGCCACTTATTGCCAGAGCGATCTGATAATGCGCCTCCCGGTGACTGGCAGGTCGCTCACAGGACCGTCAACGCCAAGACAGCACGTACTCTGGTGAGGAGAGTCAATCATCTGTTCCTTTTCTTCTTGGTGCCTCCATCCCCTTTCTGCCCGCTGCTCAGAACCCTGGACATAGGAAGACTCCCCCATACGTGATGCAGGATTAGCTCAAAGTCTCACGAGGCCACTACAGCAACAGGAGAGGGAGAAGCCCAGGACCCTCACGGCCACACCGACCGGATCCGGCGGCCGCTGGGCTGGAGGCCCTGGCTGGGCTGGGTCGGGCAGGCTGGGGAGAGGCGCAGCCGGAAGCCGGCTCTCTTCCCACCACAGCACACGGCTGTGAGCGACCTCAGCGCTGTGAGGGTCTTAGCCCCTGTGACAGACGGCGGGCACTCACGTCACTCCCCACCTCGGTCCTGCTTTTCAGCTCCAATTTACAAGGACCCTGTTCACGGGTCACTCGGTGCCGCCTTATGCTCATCTGCGCTGTTAACCGGATCCCACACCTCAGCGCCGGCGAGAGCACGGGTTCTACCCCGCCAGGTCTGCACGGTGTCGCTGCGCGCCCGCCCCAAGACAGGAAGTGGCAAAGACCAACGCTGCTGCCAAATTCACACCTCCAGGGCGCGGTCTCAGGAAGTGACCCCGACTCACGGGAATGCACTCATCCCCAAGTCCTCCCCGTGCTCCTCACGGGAATGCACTCATGCCCAAGTCCTCCCCGTGCTCCTCACGGGAATGCACTCATGCCCAAGTCCTCCCCGTGCTCCTCACGGGAATGCACTCATCCCCAAGTCCTCCCCGTGCTCCTCACGGGAATGCACTCATCCCCAAGTCCTCCCCGTGCTCCTCACGGGAATGCACTCATCCCCAAGTCCTCCCCGTGCTCCTCACGGGAATGCACTCATCCCCAAGTCCTCCCCGTGCTCCTCACGGGAATGCACTCATCCCCAAGTCCTCCCCGTGCTCCTCACGGGAATGCACTCATCCCCAAGTCCTCCCCGTGCTCCTCACGGGAATGCACTCATCCCCAAGTCCTCCCCGTGCTCCTCACGGGAATGCACTCATGCCCAAGTCCTCCCCGTGCTCCTCACGGGAATGCACTCATGCCCAAGTCCTCCCCGTGCTCCTCACGGGAATGCACTCATGCCCAAGTCCTCCCCGTGCTCCTCACGGGAATGCACTCATCCCCAAGTCCTCCCCGTGCTCCTCACGGGAATGCACTCATCCCCAAGTCCTCCCATGTGCTTCAGGCAACCACAGCAGGATGGAAACCCAAGCCAGCTCCTCCCACAGGGGAGGGGCCTGTCTAGCCCACCCCGGGACTCGGAATTCCGTAAAGGCAGCAAGCTCCTCTTTAAGTTGACGATTTTGCATGGCCCACGAATGATGTCAAAAACACCCAAAGGGCCCTTGGCAGTTTAGAAAAAGAAAAAAGGTACCCACTGCTTTATCAGGAAAGGAGAAAAAGGAAATCTCCAATCGTTCGAATCTTTGAAATCTCAGATTTAAAAGAAAAACCCCACATGCAATCAAAAACTAATGAGAAGAGTTAAACAGCACACCAGACCCTCGTGTTTGCATTTCTAAAAACAGAAAGCATGTGGCTTAGTAGGTTAACGCCCTGGCCTGAAGCACCAGCATCCCGTATGGGCGCTGGTTCAAGCCCTGGCTGCTCCACTTCCGATCCAGCTCTCTGCTACGGCCTGGGAAAGCAGCAGAAGACTGACCAAGTGCTTGGACCCCTGCACCCACATGGGAGATCCAGAAGAAGCTCCTGGCTCCTGGCTTCAAATCGGCACAGCTCCAGCCATTGTGGCCAATTGGGGAGTGAACCAGTGGGTGGAAGATCTTTCTCTCCCTCCTTCTCTCTCTCTCTCTCTCTCTCTCTCTCTCTGTGTGTGTGTGTGTGTGTGTAATTCTGACTTTCAAATAAATAAATAAATATTTAAGAGAGAGAGAGAGAGAAAGCAGAAAGTCCTATAGGGAAAGACAGTCGTTGGTATATTCCTAAAAAGCAAGAACCCATCGCAGTCAGAGGACTGACCCCCTGTCAAGAGCTATCTACTGAATTAAAACACCAAAAACCCCAGCACAGATAGCACGGTAGGACAGCTCCACCCCAGGAAGAATCCCATCCTACACATCCAACCACATCAGAACCGAGCCAGCGCCACAGCCCCGCGGCACCATGGAAGTCCAGCACACGCCAGCAAGGTCAGGTCACGGTCAGAGGGAGGGGAGATCCAGGGACCACGTGCCAGGAAGAGGAGGCAGAAGCCATGGGGGAGCGGGGGAGGGGTGGACATGGACATGGACCAACGTGCAGTAGTCACGTCCAAACCTGTGCTCTTTCCCTCACCTCTAAGTGCGGCTTAAGTCCAGCTCCTCGGCTCCACCCTCAAATCCCCTCTCCTCCCGCCCCCTCCCTGGCCCTCCCAGCTGGAACAGTCTACAGGAAGTGCCCCACCCAGGAGCCTTCAGGCAAGCCCAGCCCAGACAAAGGGGTCTGGAGCTGGCTTACAGCACTGCGTGAGAGCAGATTACTAAATCTCCAGCCAGTTTTGAGAGTTGAGTATTAAACTATCATTGTTAACAATCAAATTATATGACGTTCCAACTAGACAAATTGTAGGAAAAAGACAACAAATGTTCTGAACTCTCCAGCTCCTAATTAGTTTGCTACCTTTTTATTATCATCAAAGCTTCCGGCGCCAGCACTGCACCTGCGTGGCACAAAGACCACAGAAGGCCCCACCGCCCGGCACCTCGTCCTCCCACCCCCTGCACACGGTCACGGCCACAGAGAACTTGGGCTGTAGTCAGCCTATGTAGGCCATCAACCACAGCTTTAGGCACAGGGTTGCAAGCCAGGTGCATGTGGGCTGACAGGGCCACCTGTCCAGTGTTCACACCCACAGCAGCAGATCTCGAAAATCTAAATGTCTGGTCTGCAGTCACCGAGAACAGAAAACGCTGTGGGCCTGGGCAGCAAGCCCTCCGGCATCGGCAGGGGCCTAGAGACAGAGTGACTGAGCGCAGCCCCAGGCAAAGAGCTGGGGTTAGCAGGTGGATGACGAGGGCAGAGAAGTCTGGCTAGACGGACGAGGGGCAGACAGAGAGCTGGGTGCCAGGCTGGGCGATGACTCACCCAGGAAGCCCAGAGAGGCCCCCAGTGCAAGCGATGGGAGAGACCACGCACCCATCTTTACTGGAAAACACTAAGGGGGCAGGCACAAGTGCTGGTGGTTAAGACCCCGGTGCCTGTGTCCACGTCCCGGCGCCGCTCCAGACTCGAGCTTCCTGGCAGGCAGCAGGTGGATGACCCGCTCGTAACGTGCCTATCCACAGCTCTGCATTTCCAGCAGATTCGTCAAGAATGAGCACAGAAGTTCTTTCTACCTGTGCAAGAGAACTGCAGGTCAACCAGCCGTTACCAAGCAATATTTTTATCCAACTAACAAAATGATATAATGCTGGCTAGACTTGTATTCTTGGAAATACAGCCCCGCTGGGTCACGTCCTTAAAAAACGGTCTCTTGCCAGCGCCATGGCTCACTAGGCTAATCCTCCGCCTGCGGCACCAGCACACTGGGTTCTAGTCCCAGTTGGGGCGCCAGATTCTGTCCCGGTTGCTCCTCTTCCAGTCCAGCTCTCTGCTGTGGCCAGGGAGTGCAGTGGAGGATGGCCCAAGTGCTTGGGCCCTGCACCCGCATGGGAGGCCAGGAGGAAGCACCTGGCTCCTGGCTTAGGATCAGCGCAGTGCGCCGTCCACAGCGCGCTGGCCGCAGTAGCCATTGGGAGGTGAACCAACGGCAAAAGGAAGACCTTTCTGTCTGTCTGCCTCTCTCACTGTCCACTCTGCCTGTCAAAAAAAAAAAAAAAAAGAAAGAAAAGAAAAGAAACGAAACGGTCTCAGTGTCCCCCTAATAAAGGAGGTGGCTGTCCACCTCTCACTTCCTCCTTCCCCAACACTCTTACGTCACAGGGACCAGCCACGGCTGCTCCTGGGTCCTTCGCGGCTTCTCATACCCACGGTCAGCTGGCCAGGAAGATGTCATCATGAGCACGCTGTGGGGGCGGCACTTTTTTCACACTACACAAAAATATTGAATGCGTGTACTACAGACCCACCCGCCCCCTTCCCGCTGTTACATTCTGTAGCTTCATTTCCCTGGTCAACCAGGGACCCCCAACAGTGAATGGAAAACCCCAGAAATAACCAAATCATCACTTGAAACCGCATGCCGTTTTGAGAGGTCTGACCCCTCAGGCCCTCCTGCCCGTACGTGAAGCACCCGTGAACAGCGAGCGCGTGGCCAGCCCACTGGCTACTCAGCAGCTGTGTCCAACATCAGCTCCACTGCCCCTGCTCAAACAGCCCCTGTTTCAGTTCACAACGGCGGAACACTCCAGACGGGTGATGCTGCAACTCGGCCACGCCAGAGAAAACCCACGAGATGCCTCATTTAAGCCCAGTCTGGCATCGTCACAGGAGCAAGGGGGCATCCGAGACAGGGCCCACGTTCACACCAAGGTTGTCACTGTGTCTCGACAACGGCTTCACTTCATTGCTGTTGTCATTCTCTTACTGCAATTCATAACTTAATCTTAGATATGTATGTAAAAACCCACACAGGGTCCAGGACTGCATTTTGAGGGGTGTGATGGACTCGCCCCCTCCGTGGACAGAGTGGTAGGCAGACAGCACCCCGTGGGAGATGTCCACCCCCAGCCCTACAACCTGCTGTGTTACCGTATCTGACCCACTACCTGCTGCAGGCAAGAATAGGAGGCAGGCAATGAGGACCCTGGTGTCAGCTCCTGAATGTCTGCCCCCAGGGTGATGGGTGTGAGCAGGTGGGACCTCGGGGAGGCTCTCCATTCACGACTGGGACTGCAGCCCCGTCGGCTGCTGGCACCGCACGGGGACACAGCGAGAGGGAGCCCTCGAAGAGCAGCGGGCGCTCACCAGACACGAAGTCCACCTTGTCCTGATCTCACAACTGCCAGACCCCGCAGCCGTCAGAAACATGTCTGTGGTTGAGAAGCCGCTCAAAGCATTGGTTTCAGCATGAACGGACTAAGACGCCAGGGACACACAGCGGCCGGGGGAATCCCGGAGCCCTCAAAGGTAAAGAGAAGGGCGGAGCAGCCAGCAGATGGGAGGCCACGGAGGAAGGGCCAAAGAGAGCAAGGTGGCTGTGACGGAGAGGAGGACAGGCCCTGAGCAAGGAACCGGGGGCTTCCAGAGCCGGAAAGGATGGACACGGGTCCTCCCCGCGAAGACCCCAGGCCAAGACTGTCCTGCCTGGACCGTGGGTGCAGCCCAGTGAGGTGCACCCAGAGACTGAAGTACAAAAGTAAAGTTGGTGTTGTTCTAGAAGCCTCAACGTATGGAGAACTGTCTGCCTGTCTGTCTCTCTCTCACACACACACACTCACACGGACAGAGACGAAAAGAAGGTCAAAACTGCAGGCTTTCTCGCTGGCGCCCAGTGCAATCGCTGTCTCTTAACCCCACCTAAGGGATCACCACGATGCTTCCAGCAGGCCCAGGGGTCACGGCCAAGACCAGAACTCACGGCAACTCTCCAGGACAGTCCCTTCACCAGAGACCTTGATCCTGCCTCCCACTGTCAACTCTTTCATCCTGGTTAGTAGACAATGGACATGGTGGACCATCAGTGGACACTCACATCCACCCCTCTCTCCAGTTAGAAGACAATGGACATGGTGATCCATCAGCGGTCACTCACATCCACCCCTCATCCTGGTTAGTAGACAATGGACGTGATGAACCAGTGGTCACTCACATCCACCCCTCTCTCCAGTTAGAAGACAATGGACACAGTGGACCATCAGTGGACACTCACATCCACCCCTCACTCTGGTTAGAAGACAATGGACACGGTGGACCATCAGTGGACACTCACATCCACCCCTCACTCTGGTTAGAAGACAACGGACACGGTGGACCATCAGTGGACAATGTGCTTCTGCACAAAGCAATCAGCAGCTGACTGTCCTGGCTCTGAGTCGTATTCTCCACGCTACACCACCGTCGGCAAGCATAGAACACTCCTCTCCAATTCATTAATATAAAACTGGCACTTAAAATAAATACTGCTCAAGCTGGTTTAAGAAAATTAACCGGTGGATCAGCCGTGCACACACTGACATTTTAATTAAGTGTGACGACAGGTGGAACACCCTAGCAGGGCTCTCAAACGCTCGTGAGTTACAGCTTTTACTGTACTACACTTGGTCAGAGGTTCCGTCTTGAACATTGGAATACTCTGACAATGGCTTACCTTCCTGAAGTTACATGCTGCTTCTGAGACAGTCCCAAATACAGCCTCACTAAACGTGTCTGTACACATGTGGGAAAGTACATGTGCACGCGTACACATACTCTCACAGGTGCTCACGCACGAGGATACTCCGCACAGTTCTCCAGTGGCAGCTGACTCGCCTAGGAGAGGGGACACGGCTTGGCATGGCTGCATCCAAACTGGAGGTGTGGGTTTGCGTCCCAGCTCCTCCGCTCCCGACACAGCTTCCTGCTAATCTGTACCCCGGGAGGCAGCAGATGGCTGTTCGAGGACCTGAGTCGCCCAGGTGGGAAACGAGACTGAGTTCTGGGCTCCTGGCTTTGGCCTCATTGCACTCCGGCCGCTGGGCACATTTGGACAAATGGAATTAAAGGTAAGTAAATGTGCTGGAAAAAAAAAATCTATGCATGGATTTTTCAGAATGCACCTTTCTGTGAATTTTGACAACTCCTGATAGGTAAAGACCTTACAATTTTTTGCACCAAAAAAAACTTGCCTTTTAACCTCACTTTCCGCAAATAGTCTGAAGAACGGTTATATATACATTTAATTACTCCCAGGATATTCACACAGACAAGACAAAGGCGTGATGTCTGGCGGCAGCACAGGCTCCAAGCTCTTGTGAGCACTGTGCCCTCCCTTAGCCCTGTGAGCAGGAGCCGACACACAGCAGACGGCAGCTGCTTAACCCCACGGCACACAGAAAACGCAGGGGGCAGAAGGCTTTCCAGAGCCCCAGGCAAGGACGAGGTGGAAAGGGGGTCGTGCAGGGAACACCCAGTGCAGGAAGCAGGTGCGTGGCCTGGTGCGGGAGCAGGAGGCCAAGAGGGAGGACGGCAGACGAGCGAAGTGAGGCTCAATCCTCTTCCACAGGGTGGCGAGATCTCCAGGTTTTATTAAGCGTAGTGCTCTGCAGCGTCGACAGGACGAAGCATCAAATCAGACACGGAGAGACCTTCGTGAACCCCGTCTTCAGGAGCGAACACCCACCTAATGGATGAATGTGCAGTGTCCGGCTCCTACACGTGGCCCCAGCTTCCTGCTATGGCTCAAGCAACAGGGTCCCTGCCACTTCCATGGGACACTTGCACTCAGCCCTGGCTGCTTTGGGAATGCGGGGAGTGCACCAGTGGGTAGGAGTGTTCTCTCTACCCTCCTTCCCTCCCTCCCTCTTTCTCTCCTTCTCTTCCTGTCCATGTCTCCCTTTGATTCTCTGTCTCTCAAATAACTAATAAAATCTGAGGGTGAGAAAAGACCTGTATTTCTTGTGTTTTTCTTTTAGGATTTATTTATTTGAAAGACAGAAAGGCAGAGTTACAGACAGAGAGAGGGAGAGGCAAAGAGAGAGAGGTCTTCCATCCACTGGTTCGCCCCACAAATGACCACACAGCTGGGCTGAGCCGAGCCGAGCCAAGCCAACCCAGGAGCCAGGAGCTTCATCCAGGTTTCCCGCCTGGGTGCAGGGGCCCAAGCACTTGGTCCATCTTCCACTGTTTTCCCAGGCACATTAGCAGGGAGCTGGATTAGAAGTAGAGCAGCCAGCACTCAAACCAGCATGCATACGGGATGCCAGCATCGCCAATGGCAGCCTTCCCTGCCATGCCACCGCACTGGCTTCAAGACCTCTACTTCTGAGAAGGCAGGATCGCTAACTTTTACTCCGCTGTGGTCCTCAAGCTCACAGCCTACCGCAGTTCTGCGATCACCACCCCAGTGCAGCCCATCCTGCACCCACACACAGCAGCACACACAGTGTGAACACACTGCAGCTCCTTGATCCTTAAGACAACAAACAGGGCCGGTGCTGGGGCACACTCAGCCTGCACATCCGCATCCCACATGGGCGCCAGTTCAAGTCCCGCCAGCTCCACTTGCAGCCCAGCTCCCTGCTATGGCCTGGGAAAGCAGCAGAAGGTGGTCCAAGTGCCAGGGTCCCTGCACCCACGGGGGAGACCCAGAGGAAGCCTCTGGCCCCTTGCTTTGTCTTTGTCTGTCTGTCTCTCTAACTTTTAAATCAATAAATCCTTAAAAAAAATCAAATCAGTTCAGACATAAGAGTTTTTCCTCTGCCTCGGGTGCAGCCCTCACACCGACGTCGCCACTGTCCACTCCCCGGGAGTCAGAGGCGCTCCAAACACCAGCAGTGTACAGAGAAGCCCCGCTGCCTCCGTGTGCCTTGCTTTCGGTCCTGCACCGACTCGGTGGCCCCGAGACGCCCGGCGCATCTCCAGCTGGGTGAGGAGCCAGAGAGAGGCGGACAGAGCTGGCATCACAAAGCCCGTTCTGACACTCACAACAATGAAGAAACTAAATAAGCAAACATATTCTGGAGAAGTAAACAACAGATCTCTAACAAGTGCAGCGAGAAGAAAGGATTTCAACTGCCAGGCTTTCACGCTGACAAAATCGTCCATAATGTGAGTCTCCCTGTGACACGCACTAATAGAAGGAGAACCTGCACACCTGGACAGATGGAAGATGAAAAGGAGAAAGGAGCCCTGCGCACTCACCAGCGTCCAATCTCATCTCGGCTGCGGGAACAAACATTTTCATACAATTACTTACTCCCGGCTACTCGCTGCTGCCTGCCATGTGAAGGCGGGATTTCTGGCTCTGATTTAAATTACTCTTTCTTAACATATCCACCGCCGCTATAAAGTTTCAGGTGTCCCTGTCCCCGCATTAGTGAGACAACACAATTGGACTAACCAGGTTCGCTCCTGTGTAACGGCCATGCACAAGGCAACACCTCAGGGTCAGGGACACAGGACAGCGAGCAGGGCCGAGGCACTGGGCTTCCCTAAGACCACAGCGGGTCTGGATGACGGAGAGGGTGGGCACAAGGGCTACCGTTTCCACTCGGTGCGCAATTCCCACGGGCGGGAACAGCGCAGCTCAGCCGGTCCCACAGGCCGTGAGTCCGAGGCATGGAGCCCTCACGGGCGGCCTCTCTGATGAGGGCCCTGGGCCAGCACTGGTCACTGCCGGTCACCACCAGTCATGCAGAGTATTTTACAGGCACGTGTCCAGGTGTTTTCAAGGGCTTCACACCAATGAAAATAAAGGCAAGAACCAAGTGTCTTTGGCTTCTTGGGCGGAGGGGCTTACAAGTAACTTAGAGGGGCTGGCGCCACGGCGAGAGGGTTAGGCTGACACTTGCAACACTTCCCATTCAGCTCACTGCTGTGGAAAGCAGTAGAAGATGGCCCACGTGCTTGGGCCCCTGCACCCACGTGGGAGACCCAAAGGAAGCTCCTGGCTCCTGGCTTCAGCCTGGCTCAGCCACAGTCATTGTAGCCAACTGGGGAATGAACCAGCAGAAGGAAGACCTCTCTCTGACTTCATCTTTCAAATAATAAAAACAAACAACAACAAAACCCAACCCAGGGCTCTGGAGGTGCAGGGAGAAGGGCAGGCAGCTTTCCAGCAACTCCCCAGCTTGTCCTGGGAGCAAGAACCGAGCTGTGCAGAAGCCCTAAGTCCAATAAAAGAGGTCACTGTTCTGCATCATTGAACCTCACCTTGCAAATGAGAAAAACACTGACGCTGAATGGGAATGTGTTCTGTTCCTTTTTTTTTTTTAAGATTTATTTTACAGAGAGAGGTAGAGACAGAGAGAGAGGCCTTCCATCTGCTGATCTGAAGCCAGAAGCCAGGAGCCAGGAGCTTCTTCTGGGTCTCCCAGGTGGGTACAGAGGCCCAAGGACTTGGGCCACCTGCTTCTGCTTTCCCAGGCCACAGCAGAGAGCTGGATTGGAAGAGGAGCAGTCAGGGCTTGAACCGGCACCCATATGGGATGCCGGCACTGCAAGCCAGGGCGATAACCCGCTGGGCCACAGCACCAGCCCCTCTGTGTTCTGTTCCATTCCATGCAGTCATGGAAACCTTCTCCAAAACCAGGCACTGATGGCTTCAGCCGACGGAAGCCACATACACGACGGCCTGTGCTCCATGGGGGCAGGGGACCCAGGAGAGTAAGCACACACAAGCAGCGCTGCAGACACAGAAGACGGTATCCACATGGCAGACACCACATGCAGACAGCACACACGCAAGAGGCACAACACACAGGGAAAAGAGGGTGTACACGCGGGAGACACCACACACAGAGAAGATGGTGTACACGCGGGAGACACCACACACAGGGAGAAGATGGTGTACACGCAGGAGACACCACAGCACACGGGGAGAAGATGGTGTACACGCAGGAGACACCACACACGGGGAGAAGATGGTGTACACGCAGGAGACACCACACACGGGGAGAAGATGGTGTACACGCGGGAGACACCACACACGGGGAGAAGATGGTGTACACGCAGGAGACACCACACACTGGGAGAAGATGGTGTACACGCAGGAGACACCACAACACACGGGGAGAAGAGGGTGTACACACGGGAGACACCACACACGGGGAGAAGAGGGTGTACACGCAGGAGACACCACACACGGGGAGAAGATGGTGTACACGCAGGAGACACCACACACTGGGAGAAGATGGTGTACACGCAGGAGACACCACAACACACGGGGAGAAGATGGTGTACACGCAGGAGACACCACACACGGGAGAAGATGGTGTACACGCAGGAGACACCACAACACACGGGGAGAAGAGGGTGTACACGCGGGAGACACCACACACGGGGAGAAGATGGTGTACACGCAGGAGACACCACACACGGGGTGAAGAGGGTGTACACGCAGGAGACACCACACACGGGGAGAAGATGGTGTACACACAGGAGACACCACACATGGGGAGAAGAGGGTGTATACGCGGGAGACACCACACACGGGGAGAAGATGGTGTACACGCAGGAGACACCACACACGGGGAGAAGAGGGTGTACATGCGGGAGACACCACACACGGGGAGAAGATGGTGTACACGCAGGAGACACCACACACGGGGAGAAGATGGTGTACACGCAGGAGACACCACACACGGGGAGAAGAGGGTGTACACGCAGGAGACACCACACACGGGGAGAAGATGGTGTACACGCAGGAGACACCACACACGGGGAGAAGATGGTGCACACGCAGGAGACAACACACCACACACGGGGAGAAGATGGTGTACACGCAGCAGACACCACACACGGGGAGAAGAGGGTGTACACGCAGGAGAAACCACACACAGGGAGAAGAGAGTGTACACGCAGGAGACACCACACACGGGGAGAAGATGGTGTACACGCAGGAGACACCACACATGGGGAGAAGAGGGTGTACACGCAGGTGACACCACACACGGGGAGAAGATGGTGTACACGCAGGAGACACCACAACACACGGGGAGAAGATGGTGTACACACAGGAGACACCACACACGGGGAGAAGATGGTGTACACACGGGAGACACCACACACGGGGAGAAGATGGTGTACACGCAGGAGACACCACACACGGGGAGAAGAGGGTGTACACGCAGGAGACACCACACACGGGGAGAAGATGTGTACACGCAGGAGACACCACACACGGGGAGAACACGGCGCAGGCAGAGACCATGTGACACTTTAAAGACCCCCCTTGTGGCGGCATGGACCAAGCGCGTCAGCCCCTCAAAGCAGGCCCACTCTGGAGCCCACCGTTCCCACCCCCTGACGTGGGGAAACTACATCTTGTTCATTTTGTGAAAAGTCGAGTTTAAAAGCAACCTCACGACCAAAAGCACTGTGCGCTGACTGCTTTACGTAACCAGAACCCCGACGGCTGCAAAGCTCCCCTCTGTGCGAGAAGCCCTCATTCACGGCGCTGACACGCGGCGCTGGGGAACAGACCCCGAGGAGCCGCCCCGACAGCCCAGCTGATCTGCCAAATTGCTCATTAGGCTCGGCGACGCTCACCTGCGCCTCCAGTCGCTATGTCAGCAGGAGCGCACATCAGCGGCTCGCGCTGGCAGCACCGCCGCCACGGCGCCCACCCGGCAGCCCACCCGGCACACTCACCTTGTGCACACACCGCTATATTCTGAAATGTCAAACCAGCTTCCTAAATACAGTGAGAATCCGAGAGAGAGAGAGAGACAGAGGCACACCGTGGGCTACTACAGCAGGTGTAAATTATCGGTGGACCAATATTTCACTGAATCGGTTAACCCAAGAAAACACAGGAGCCGTACAAATTTAATTTTTTCTAAAAGCCACCTCATCCCGCAGAGCACTTCTGAGTAGGGAGAGGGCTCCTTTTCCAACTGGATCCGCCCCCTCCGAACTTCCTTCCAGTGCCGAGAGGAAAGGACGCCACCACACAACAACGGAGGCGCAGACAACCCAACCAGGAGGCGCTGGCAGTCCTGCTGGGCTCTCAGTGCCCTGGTCCCTGCCAGTGAGCGGGGTGACACCTACAGGAGAGCCATACGAGAGAAAAATAAACAAAGAGATACTTTCTGGGCACCAAGCACCAAACACAGGACACAGAATGCCTGCAAGAACCCACAACAAGGCTGATGGAATACTGTTTTTCATTTTGCTGAAGTAAAAATATTCACCACCCACCCTGCAATTAGTGGGAAAATTACAATAATTACAGCAATTTTGTATCCCATCTCCAATCCAATTAATAGATATATGACCTTGTCAACACGTAATAATCAGACTGCATCTACAGCGTAGCAGGATGGGCTTTCCGCGCTGAATGGAACGCGCACAGTCAGAAGGTAATTATCTGAAATCCTGAGAATATCATTTGTATGGCATGCTCCACTTCACAAGGTAAAAGGAAATGCAATTGGAATACTATTCCTATTTTCAATATATATTTAAATCAGGTCCAGAAAACAGTATTTTAAAGATCTGGGATCTTCTAGAAAGACAAAATTGATCTGTGTATTCTTGGGTAAAAAAACAATTAAAGGAACAAAAAGGGAGAGGAGATGCAACATTATGACACAATCCTAACACAGTGACTGGGATTACATTAATTTCTAGAAGTCAGCATACTAGGAAGCTCCAACTAATTAGTTAATACCACGACAGAAAAATTATCCAGAGAATGGAAAGGAACTAAAATTAACACAGCCGAGGGGGCCGGCGTTGTGATGTAGCAAGTTAAGCCACTGCCTGCAATGCTGGCGCCCCACATGGGTGCCGGATCGTGTCCTGTATGCTCCACTTCTGATCCAGCTCTGCCAACAGCCTGGGAGAAGCAGCAGAGGAAGGCCCAAGTGTTGGACCCTGCCACCCACAGGGAGACCCGGATTAAGCTCCTGAATCCTGGCTGAGGTCTGGCCCAGCACTGGACACTGTAGTCATCTAGGGAGTGAACCAACGGATGGATGGAAAATCTGTCAATCCCTAACTCTTTCAAAACAAAAGGATAAATCTTTGAACCATTTCTAAGCTGTGTTAACGTTTTTTAAAGTGTCTAAAGACAAAAATACTAAAATGAAAATAGTAAATCATACAGTTGTTTCGCAAAAATCTTAGACTACACCACTTTCAGAAATCCACCCTCACTAGGGCACGAGCCACTTCCAAAGACGCCAACCTTCCCTCTGGTTTCGGGGGAGACACTGAAGAGTCAGGATCCCACAGACGGCCCTCACCTCAAATCCGAGAGGAGGTGTGACGCGCCCCGCACCACCCACCTCTCCTCTGCCAGAGGGGGCAGCTGTGACCCAGCCCCACCCAGCTCCCCTCTGCCAGAGGGGGCAGCTGTGATGCGCCCTGCACCACCCACCTCCCCTCTGCCAGAGGGGGCAGCTGTGACCCAGCCCCACCCACCTCCCCTCTGCCAGAGGGGGCAGCTGTGATGCGCCCCACACCACCCACCTCCCCTCTGCCAGAGGGGGCAGCTGTGATGCGCCCCACACCACCCACCTCCCCTCTGCCAGAGGGAGCAGGTGTGACCCAGCCCCACCCAGCTCCCCTCTACCAGAGGGAGCAGGTGTGACCCAGCCCCACCCAGCTCCCCTCTACCAGAGGGAGCAGGTGTGACCCAGCCCCACCCAGCTCCCCTCTACCAGAGGGAGCAGGTGTGACCCAGCCCCACCCAGCTCCCCTCTGCCAGAGGGGGCAGCTGAGACCCAAACCATCCACCTCTTCTCTATCACAGGGACAGGTGGGACCCAGCCCCACCCACCTCTCCTCTACCAGAGGGAGCAGCTGTGATGTGCCCTGCCCCCACCCACCTTTCCTCTACCAGAGGGGGCAGGTGTGATGCAGCCCCGCCCCCACCCACCTCTCCTCTACCACAAGGACAGGAGTGACCCAGCCCCCCTCACCTCTCCTCTACCACAGGGACAGGAGTGACCCAGCCCCCCTCACCTCTCCTCTACCACAGGGACAGGAGTGACCCAGCCCCCCTCACCTCTCCTCTACCACAGGGACAGGAGTGACCCAGCCCCCCTCACCTCTCCTCTACCACAGGGACAGGAGTGACCCAGCCCCCTCACCTCTCCTCTACCAGGGGGACAGGAGTGACCCAGCCCCCTCACCTCTCCTCTACCACGGGGACAGGAGTGACCCAGCCCCCTCACCTCACCTCTATCACAGGGACAGGAGTGACCCAGCCCCCTCACCTCAACTCTTTCACAGGGACAGGAGTGACCCAGCTCCCCTCACCTCACCTCTATCACAAGGATAGGTGCGTCACTTGGGCCATCTTCTACTACTTTCCTGGGCCATTGGCAGGGAGCTGGATGGGAAGTGGAGCACACAGGACTAGAACTAGCGCCCATAGGGGATGCCGGCACCGCAGGCGGTGCTGTAACAGGCTACACCACGGTGCCCGCCTCTTCTGCAATTTTTAAAGCTTCTTCTCACTTTGGGAGAACCAGAGGCAGCCACATCGTGCAGGCACCCTTCTCGCCGCACTCTCCGGGGCTTCCAATCAGAGCACTGCCTCCCCTTCCCGAGGGAGGCCGCTGGCGCCCTCCAGTGGCAAGGACGGAGTGAACCACCACGGTGGTCTCCAGGCATTTCCACGGCTTACACACAGAGCACGGGCTACGGCTGTGGCATTTGGAGCAACCGCATGCTGACAGACACAACAACCATATAGTATCCACAGAAAACTTTTTAAAAAGTTTAAACTCTCATAAATATTTTGCTGTTGTAGAGGGGTAAGAATTGACGGCCGTGAGAAAATATTCAAGGCTAAAATTATGTAAGCATTGGGTTAAAATCCTGGGCTGCGTAGAATGGATGAAATTTGAACTTTTAAAGCATTAAAGAGCAGTGTGTGTGTGTGTGTGTGTGTGTGTTCCCTTTCTTAAAAACTATCTTTAGGAAGGACCATTTTAAAGCCATGGCAACACAGAACACTGTGAAATCCATAGGTAAGAGACTTCTGAAGACGCGAGTTTGGATCCCTTTGAAGCAAATTCCAGATACATTAAGTCAAGCATGCGAGGTTCAGTATGTACTAATGACAATTTCTTTTTCAAACGCATTTATCACACCTAAAGAAGTAGGAATTCCTTATAATAATTCCTTATAATAAACACCTCATTAGTGTGCACCTCACCAATGAACACATAAGTGTCTTTCTAAAAAATATTTTACTTATTTGAAAGACAGAGATACAGAAACAAGGAGAGACAGAGAGGTCTTCCATCCACTGGTTCACTCCCCAAATGGCCTTAACAGCCAGAGCTGGGCCGATCCGAAGCCAAGAGCCAGGAGCTTCTTCCTGGTCTCCCACGCAGCTGCTGGGCCCCAAGCACTGGGGCCATCTTCCTCCGCTTTCCCAGGCACATAGCAGGGAGTTGGATTGGAAGAGGAGCAGCCAGGACTAGAACCAGCAACCACATGGGATGCCGATGCCACAGGCCAGGGCTTTAACCCACTGCACCACAGTGACATCCCACAGGTGTGATTTTTAAGCTTCATTATTACGAGGACGTCAACACAGTCACACCTTTGCTGGGGTGTTAGGTCTCCTAACAGTCTCATTAACCTGTGTCTCCCCTTGTGTTGGTTCCCGGGAGGTGCTGGGTCATCTGTGTGCCAGCTCGCCACACTGTGGCTTGCTGAGTGCATCGCCGTGGTGTGAACACGCTTCTCCACGCCACGCTCACAGCTCCCACCGGCTGGCGGCTGCACCCACACGTCTGCTTCTCTGTCCAGACCCCAGCACGGGAGGTGAGGGAGCACGCACGCTGCGCTGTCACGCGGTGCTGCTTCCGTCTTTATCCTTCCAGTGGCTGGACCGTCTCAGTCCACTCTGCACGGCTCTCACAGAGGCCCAGAGACTCAGGACGGCTCAGAAAGAGTGGGCACCGATGCTCTCATGGTTCTGGAGGGACAAGGTCCTGGGCCGGGACACCGGCAGTGAGTGGGGCCTCACTTAGTACTGCGTTCTTACGGGTGGAGGCCGTGGAGGAGGACAGCACGGACGCTGTGTCCACATGGGGCAGCAAAGCAGGAACAGGTATGCTCCATGCAGGTGGGTGGGAGACCCGCAACCTGCGATACCTTCACCCCTGGCCAACTCGAACAACGCCAGCGGCACCGTGGTGGGCAGCAGGCACCCCTCCTCCTCCTCTCCCTCCCCCTCCCCCTCCCCCTCCCCAACAACACTGGGGTTGGGGGTGGGGTGGCCACTGCTCAGGACGCCCATGTCCCACCCACACTGAAGTCGCTGCTCCTCCAATTCTGATCCGGCGCCCTGCTGGTGCACCTGGACGCAATGGGTGACGGCTGAGACCCTGACTCCTGGCCACCCATGTGGGAGACACGGATGGAGCTCCCCGCTCCGGCTGCTGTGGCCATCTGGGGTAGTGACCGGCACATGGAAAACCCCACTCCGTGTCTCCCTGTCTCTCTCTCACTCTGCAGTTCCCTTAAATAAATCAATCTTTATTTTAAAACAGGGAATAGATTCCTCTTAACACAAACACAGGCCACAGAACACTCACAAAGCTACAACCGCAGCATAACCCAAAGCGATGTACCTTCAATGAAAATGCTCTGAGATTCAGATGACCGACCTCACACACAGGCTCACCCCGAGCACGCAGCCACCAAATCCCTCACTCAAGGAGCGACCCCAGGGTCACCCCTGTACCTTGAGAAAACAAGCCTGAATGGACCACCAAGGAGGATTTTCAAGGTCGCATATCCCGGCAATAACCAAGGGGTGTGCGTGCTCAAATACCCCGAAGCTGCCGGCAAACACCGAGCTGCTCCCCAGAAACCGCTGGACAGCAGCTCTTCCGGTGCACGCCTCCTGCCGACAGGACCCCCCGAGGCATCCATCCGCCGCTCACACACCCCGTCCCCAGCGTCCCTTCCACATCTCCCACACGCAACGTGGGTGCCTCCTGTGATTTTGCGAAATCCACGTTGCTTCCCTCCCGGCCTCGTGTGCACCTTCAAGGGGCAGTGGGAGCAGACGGTTGTCAACATCTAGAAGCAACTCGCCCAAACGCTACAGACTGCCAACCACCGGCCCCAGACGCGGCAACCCAGACGTATGCCGGAAGAGCAAATCGGGCATTCAAACCCTCGTCTACCATGTTCTACAAACGACGTCACCATCCACCTGAGCCTGACGATCCACCCAAGAGGAGCGACAAATTTCTCACTTGAAAGACGGCGGGCTTTTCCAACAGTTAAACCTGAAAGGTAAGCCATCTTTGAATCCGCCCAGTGCCTCGAGGTGGGCCTTGTTCTGAACGCTCCCACAGCACCAACGCTCATCACTCCGGCTCCTCTGAGCGATCCTCCAAGGACGCTGACAGAAACCTGCACGAGGCGCCGTGCACGTGGGAAGGAAGCCTGGGTGCCGGCTGCCTCACGCTCCCCGGCTTCACCACCGCTTCACCAAGGGGGTTTTCTCCGAGTGGCTCGTCCCATCCCTGAACTCCTCCTCCCTGGCTCCTCAGCGTCCACACAATACAAAGACTGCAACCCCGTCAGACTGGAAGGGGTGCCGAGCCGTCGGCCGTGGCACGCAGACGGAACTCGTGGAATGGGGAAACCAGGTCTCTTAGCTCGAACCACTGCACTTGCTTACGGGTCGCGAGGCCATGGCGAGCTTACGGACTTGAAGCAAGCCCCATCTATCACAATCTCGAGAACGGCCTCCCTCTCTTGCAGGAGACACGTGCCCGGGGTTCCGAACTCCATCCCTTCTGATCACGACGGTAATGAATTCCACTCACAGGGCCAGGGAGGGGCGGCGCAGCCTGGCGCCCCGGAAATGAAGATGGAATGTGCAGAGGAGAAACCGCTTCCACTTACTTGTGCGCAGGACGGAGGGCGTGACCTCAATCTCGCTCGGGGCCTGGTAGGGCTGGAAGGCCGACGCGCCGCTGGGGCCCAGCTCGCCCCCAAACAGCTCCGGGCTCTGGGTACCCGTGGAGCTGGCGCTGGTGCCATCGCCTCCGTGGTGGGGATCCTGCTCGTCAAACACCGCCACCAGCTAGAAAGGAAGGCAGAGAAGGCGTCGGGTCACTAGGAAGCAGGAATGGGACGTTTCGGGAAGCAAACCCCATGCCGCGCAATCCCCTGGATTTCGCAGCCTCACTTTCACCGGTCTCAGAACCAAAATGGCGTTCGATCTCGCAGGACGCCAACACGCTCCTGACACGTGTGTGCACTGGGAGACGCACACTCAGGAAAGCGGGGACGTGAAGTCTGTCCGTGCCTCTGCTCACCTGCACACAAGGCACGGGCTTCCCAAAGGGGTGGGCCACTGAACTCCAGAAGTCACCCAGGGTGGCACGGTCACCTGTGACGGGACACTGGGCTACAGCAATCAACCAGGACAGCCGGCCATGTGGGGCCACCCGAGGGACCCAGACGGCACCCAGGTGAACCTCGTGATGCGGCAATGTCGATCACACGACACAGGGAGGGAGGCGGGGACCAAAGGTGGCAGCGCTGAAGGCTGTTCATGGCCCTGACCAGGAGTCCCCGCTGACCGTGACAACACCAGGGGTTAACACGGGGCACACGCAAACACTCTATATCCCAACTCTTCTTTAGTATACAACTATTTCCTGTTAAAAAATTCTTTCATGTTATAATGCATTAAAAAATACTGTAGAAATAAAAACCCACCCTGTTTCTTCTTACAATCAATACATGTTCCCAAAACATTAGTGCCAATACATCTGAAAGTCCCCAAAACTAAGCAAGCCATCAACCAACCTCAGCGTTACAGTGCAAAGACAACCCCAGCTTGTGCCCGGAACCCAAGCCTTCTGAGTAGCCGACAACGCTGTCAGTCAAATGGCACCAAGACGGACACACAGAGCGCGGGCAGTGTTGATGGCGACAACACTCATTTCAGAGACACTTTTGTCACTGTGAACAAAGCCTGCTTCCGAGACACCGGCCATCACTTGTGAAACAGCAGTGCAAACCAACACCAGGTCGAGCAGACGTGCTGATGAACAGGCCGGGGAACGCTGCTGGCGTCTGACAATGAGCTCATTCAGTAACGGGCAGGATTTACAGGGACACAGCCCTTTCCACACACAGGAAAACCGGCCTTGGTTCTCCCACAGCACAGCGCCAAGCCTCAAGACCAGGGACCAGCAAACTGTCCTGAGAGGGGCCGTAGCGTGAGGGCAGAGGGAGCTGTGAGCCCCAAGGTCTCTGTGGCCACCTCCCCGCCCCACTGCTGAAGGGCAGCACAGGAGGCGGCTGGGGTCTACGGGGACGGTCAGCCTGTCTGACCCACTGGGAGGGAGGCGAGCCAAGGCTCCAGTATGGAGAAACGTGGCGGCAGGAACGCCCGTGGCCCTGACGGGGTCGTCACACGCTGTATACAGGCGCTGAAGCATCCCGGGGTACCGCAGCAATGCACAACTGGCAATGTGCCAGTTAAAAACCTGACAACTAGGACAGAACAACCAAACAACAAAGGCAGGCGGTGAGGGAGCCTCCGCCCCGGGCGTACTTGGACAGCCACGCCCCAGACGGCCGGGCTGCTGGGCAGCTCACCAGCCACTGTATCAGAAGCCACGTCGAGGGGCCTGTGGAGCCCTGTGCGGTGAGAACAGCGGCTCCCAGCTCTGCTCACACGTCTCACGCCTCTCACCCACCAGGTGGGCAGAAGAGGCCGAGTGCTGACCTGAAGCGCCTCTGGGGAGCAGCCTTCTCTCAAGCCCCCTCCACACGCCGGAAACAATTTGAAAGCCACCCAGAATGCACCTTTCACCCCCACCCACACGATTACGCGTATTCTGAAATCCGGACGGCGCGAGGAACAAGTGTGTCTGAATCGCCGCGCAGAAGCACGGCTGGGGACTTGCAATATGCCAGCAACACACAATGCTGCCACTTCCTGTTGGACCAAAGCTGAAGCGCCAGGTGCAGCGCCAAGTAATCCCGTGTTAAATTGGGAAGGATGTGTAATTTTAGAAAATCCACTCTACAAGGACACACACAGTAACACGGGCCTTCACAGAAACATCACAGGATAAAAATCTCTCCTGCCCTTCAAAGCACAGAAAATATCTCCTGAAAGCGCGCAAGAAAAAAAATCAGGAAACGTGACTCAAATCCGAATTCCAACAGATGGAATCCCCGCGCGGCCCGTGAAGCGGATCGGAACTGAAAGTTCACTTTTTTTACTTCGGCGGTGGCTCACGCCCTCCTCCTCCATTCATCCAAGTCTCTGTGGGAACAGGCTGCCCGACGTGGACGGCGTCCATGAAAATGGGCTCTGAGCCCCGCAGGACAAGTCACGCAGACGCCCCAAGCCTCCGCTCCCACGGGGAAGCAGCTGTGCAAACGTCACACGGAAATGTTTGCACACCACGGTACGGCGGCTCCTTCGGTGGCAGGGAAGGGTGGGCGTGCAGGGAGCTGCGTTCAAGTCCAGCTCTGACCACACCCCCTGGGTAGCTCCTGGCAAACACAGCTAAGCCTCATTTTCCTGGACCAGAGAAAGAGGATGCTGACAGCAGTGGCAGAGTCGCACACGCGCATGCATGTGCCCCACACGCATGCACACACATGCACGTGTGTGAGTGCACATACCCAGGCATGCACACTTTTGCACATATTACACACATGTGCACGCGCACACACACACACACACCCCACAGTTGTCGGTGCCCACGTCCCCAGAACTGGGGGATATTCACTGCGATGACTAAAGGGACTCTGCGTGAGCCCCTGATGATGCAGCACCTAATCCTCCAGTGGGAGAACCCTCGCCGGCAGGCTGGGGCCAGAGAGAGAGGCAGGAAGACGCTGGAGGCTGTGACCCTGCACAACGCGGGAGTGGCATTGTGATGGAGCGGTTAAGCCACCCCCTGCAGCACCAACATCTCATAGGGTGCTGCTTGGATGCTGTCGGCTCCCTTCCCATCCCACCTCCCACTAATATGCCTAGGAGGCACAGAGGGTGGCCCCGGTGCCTGGACCTCCGCCACCCACGGGGAGACCTGGATTAAACCCCTGGCTCCCGGCTTCGGCCTGACCAGCCCTGGCCATTGCAGACATCTGGGGGCCTGAACCAGGGGATGGAAGATTGATCACATGTGCTCTCTCCCTCTCCAATTCTTTCAAATAAGGGAATCTTTAGGGGAAAAAAAGATGCAAAAAGGAAGCAGGAACCAAGCAGTGTGACCTGCATAGACTGGCACCAACCCAGGATGTCAGGGCTCGGCATACACGTGGGTCTCACCCTGGTGGGACCTGCACCAGACGAGGGCCTCAGAGCAGGACCATGAAGGCGTGGTTTATCTTAAAGGCTTATTTATGTATTTAAAGGCAGAATTAGAGAGGGAGAGAGATCTTCCATCTGCTGGTTCACTCCCCAAATGCACACAGCTGCCGAAGCTGGGCCAGGCTGAAGTCAGGAGTCAGGAGCTCCATCCAGGTCTCCCATGTGGGTGCAGGGACCGGAGCACTTGGGCCATCCTCTCTTGCTTCCCCAGGTGCATCAGCAGGGAGCTGGACCAGATGTGGAGCAGCCGGGACTCAAACCGGCGCCCATATGTGGTGTGGGCTTCCCGGGGGTGACTTGATCCACTGCACCACGATGTGAACCCCGAGGCGTGGTGCTTCAAGGCACCCGTCAGTACTGATCCGTGACAACAGCAACAGGAAGACAAGGCGGGGCGAGTGCAACGCTGGTGGCCTTGTGTGACAACCGAGGTGCCCGCTCACGGCTGCCACCACTGGGCACACAGGCACGGCCGGGGAAGCTGCGCAGCACAAGTGGTGAGCTCTGGCTCCACACAGCAGGACAAGGACAGGCACCTTGCTGGAGAAGCTTCTGTCTGAACCACACCTGCCCCTCAAGGTCGCTCCCCGCCCCCCCACAATCATTTTCAGTTACGGAGGAGAAAACCCAGGTGAGTAAAGCATCTGAAGGTGCCATCAGCTGCAGGCGACGGCACGGACCCTACCTCCTCAGAGCCTCCTGGATGCCCCCCAGTCAGGTGCACTGCCCCGGAGGGGGCCACACACAACACACAGGCACCTGCAGGAAGCTCCACCCACCTCCCCAAACCAACAGTTTTTTTTTTTTTTTTTTTTTTGACAGGCAGAGTGGACAGTGAGAGAGAGAGACAGAGAGAAAGGTCTTCCTTTGCCGTTGGTTCACCCTCCAATGGCCGCCGCGGCCAGTGTGCTGCGGCCAGCGCACCGCGCTGATCCAATCGCAGGAGCCAGGTACTTATCCTGGTCTCCCATGGGGTGCAGGGCCCAAGCACTTGGGCCATCCTCCACTGCACTCCCTGGCCACAGCAGAGAGCTGGCCTGGAAGAGGGGCAACCGGGACAGAATCCGGCGCCCCGACAGGGACTAGAACCCGGTGTGCCGGCGCCGCAGGCGGAGGATTAGCCTAGTGAGTCGCGGCGCCAGCTTCCAACAGTTTCTTACAGCACCACGTCCACCCTCCTGAATGTGTCCGAGAGCAAGATGATGGCAAACAATTTCACTGAGTCTTGATCAGAGAGCTTAAAGATCAGGCAGATTCTGGCTTCACCCAGGGCAACAGCAGGCAACTGAGGTTAAGTAGCACCTGCCACCTCGCTGGAGCGCACCCTATACGTCTGTCTCTCTTGCTTCCCTCATGTACAGGCTGAACACAGGCAGAGAAGACAGCCACTGTGAGACTCAACACTGGCCCCTGGGTACTCAGTACTAATACACGGAAAACTGCCCGACTACCAAGTCTACTGTCGGCCCCAGACACGGGCCAAGGCGAGTGGCGAAACACAGAAACCCAGAGTAAACGAATAGAGGCCGTGTCTGCGACACTCTCCCCAGCCAGGCAGCGAGCGAGGCCACTGTGGCTCGGGGGACTTCACCGGGGCCGGGCCCTGACGGGGCCTCCAGCACCAAGCTAGCCAGCAGGAGCACCGGTAGGCACAAAGAGCGTCGGAGCAGTGGCACGGAGCTTCCTGGGGCAGATCTGGCTTTCAGAGGAGAAACGCAACAAAAAAACAGCAGACTTCAGTCTGCGTAAGAACTAACAAGAAAGACGGGGTGGTGGGAGACCCAGGTCCGAGCGATCACTGCTCCAAGGAGTCATCGATGGAACTCTATAACCAGCTTTACATTTTCAGTCTGGGACTCTGTTTTTTTAAAGGTAAAGTGAGTATTTGGGCTCCAGATTTCTGCATTACCCATCGCTTCATTTCTTTTAAAGATGCATTTATTCATTTGAACTGTGGAGCAACAGTGGAGGCAAAGCCGAGGCAGAGAGAGAGCGAGCGAGCGAGCGAGCACGCGTGCTATCTCCCATCTACTGGCTCTCTCCCCATACGACTGCAAAAGCCAGGTCAGGGCCAGAAGCCAGAAGCGCCCCCCGGGTCTTCCACGTGAGCGGCAGGAGTCCAGATATGTGGGCCGTCTTCCGCGCTGCGGCTTTCCAAGGCCCATCAGCAGGGAGCTGGATGGGAAACGGGGCAGCTGGGACCTGCACAGGCGCGGCCTCACTGCCGCACCACATCGCCGGCCCCCTCTTTTCCTCTCTGTCCTTCACTGGTGCCTCCTACAAGGCTCGCCCGAGGCTGTTTACATAAAAGGAGCCGGCAGCAGCCCTACAGAGGAGAATGTTACTCTGATGGAGACGCCCGGCTCCCGCCCACAACACTTACGTTTCAGGGGTGGGCGGGCCACCCCCACCAGACTCATCACACCCTCCATTCAAGGGACATGTTCAATGGACAGCCACAAACCACACGAACACACGTGAAGGCTACGGCAGGTGGCCGGTCCCGTGGCAGGTGTGACATGGGCCCTCTGCTGCACTGACGCTGCCCGCCAGGACACAACCACTTCAGAGGCCACGAAAACCAGGGTAGCACAGCCACGAGAGCCACATAACTCAGAAATCAGCCAATCGGAGAGAGAGGGCCCCAACTGAGGAGGGGGCGCTCACGGCGGCTGTGCACGAACACACCCATCATGCCCTCAGAGGTCAATCGCAACAAGCAGACGTCAGGAGGCCAGAACCAGCTGGACGCACAGGAACAAGGACCCACACAACCAACGGCAATCACAAGACTGACCTCACCGCAGGAACAGGGAGACAACGCTAAAGCCTTCCCCGTGCTCTGAGCCTCACTTGCCCGGACGGATCCTTATATCTCACGTAAACAGAGGTGTGGTTCACGGCACGAGTGTGCAAAACATTCCTAGCACAGCGTGGGTGGACTGATGACACTTCCTCCCCACGAGCTTCGCCGATACAAACCAACCCACTGCAGCTGCAGCTCAGCTCGGCACTGAAACGCAGGCAGTGAGGTCTTGAGTAGATCCCGTCTGACGAGAACAGGAGAAGACCCAGAGCTTAGAAAGGACCCGAGGCTGCTCCTTACCCACAAGGCTCAGGGTGCAAAGATGTAGGGAGTCCCTGCCCTCAGCTGCGCCGGGGAACTTGACCTCCAACTCCAGCTCCCAGCCAGAGAGTCAAGAGGTGCTGTTTACCTGTGAACAGGTGCCCCCCCCCCAGCCCTGTGCTGACCGTCCGGCACCAGTGTGCATGCAACACTAGGTAAGGAGTGTGGGGGACAGAGTCCAGCATCATGGCATTTAAAATTTCAGTTATTAATTTGAAAGTCAGAGTTAGAGAGAGAGAGACAGAGATCTTCCAACCGCTGGTCCACTTTCCAAATGGCCGCAATGACCAGACTTGCTTGAGCCAGGCAGAAGCCAGGAGCCAAGAGTTCCCCCCAGGTCTCCCACACAGGTGCAGGGGCCCAAGCGCTTGGGGCATCTTCCACTGCTTTCCCAGGCGCATTAGCAGGGAGCTCTGTTGGAGGTGGAGCAGCTGGGACTCAAGGCAACACCCATATGGGATGCTGGCACTGCAGACGCAGGCGTAACCCACAGCCACCTCAACATCACGGCGTCTAAATCTGGGGCCAATTGGCTTCACAAACAATGCACGTTACACATACACAAACTCAGGAAAGGCTCTGACACTGAAAATCAACCCAGCAAGAGTGAAACCCTTCCAGAACAGACCATTTAGGCCGCCCCTGGGGACATGGGCATCCCGTATCAGTGTTTGCTCTAAGTCCCACCTCCACTCTCGATCCAGCTTCCCACTAACAGGCCTGGGAGGCAGCAGTGACTGCTCAGGCATGTGGGTCCCTACCACCCACAGGGAGACCTGGGTGGAGTCCTGACTGCTGGCTCCAGCCTGGCCCAGCCCCAGATTTTGTAGCCAAATTGAGAGAGAATGAGTAGAAAAAAATCTGTCACTCTGACATTCAAATTAATAAAGCATTAAAAAAAAAAAAAAAGTAACTCCTCCAATAAACGCCATAGTCCGTGCACCTGGGATCTAAGTTAGGGAGAAAAAAGTTGCGTAAATCAACTATCGTGTAGAAAGCACGGCTTCACACACTCAACAAATCCTGCCCGCTCCATGCAGCCAGCGAGACACAAATGTCTGGATGCAAGGACGATGGAGCCTGCCCGAAGCCACAGGTGCCCCCTGCAAGCCCTGGGCTGGAGTCTGAACCAGGGTCCCGGGAACAGTGCAGGCATCAGTCTGTCCTCATCAAGCCACACCTCTCACAGGATTCACACACCATGCCAGGCCAGCGCTGGGGGATGATGGTAAAGACCCTGCCTGTAAGGCCACCAGCCCATATGGGCACAGGTTCGAGTCCCAGCTACTCCACTTCCAATCCAGTGCCCTGCTAATGGCCTGGGAAAGCAGTGGAAGATGGTCCAAGTCCCTGAAGACCCAGAAGAAGCTCCTGGCTTCGGCCTGGCCCAGCCCTGGCTGTTGGGGAATGAACCAGTGGATGAAGGATCTCTCTCTATCTCTCTGTTTAAATAAATCTTTAAAAAGAGAAATTCACACACTATCCTAGAACCTTTCCCCAGTTCCACTGTTCAACATGGTTGGAAAAAAAATGATTCCTCACTAGAATCTCCTGCCCATCAAGGCTGGTGAATTAAATTATTTTTGGCAATCAGGAGTGGGAAATATTCCATCCTAAAATAGAACCTTCCTCACTTCCGAATTTTTCAAATTGTATTTAAAATTAAAAGCACCAAAAACGCCAAGGGCTTTCAACAGAGCACTTGGCTAGGGCGCCAGTCAAGCCACTAGAAGCAGGCAGCAGTCACAGAATCTCTAGACAGCACCCAAAGGCAGGGTCAGGTTAGCAAGCCCTGCCCTCAGCTCTGGCACTCACAGACAGAACAAGGCGCAGGTGTCCAGCTCAAAGAGCAAGCCCAGCTTCCCACTCTTACAGACAGAGCAGGCGCGAGGCTTCCTACATGCCTGGTGTCTGAAGCAGTGGGACTGTGAGCCCAAACCAGCCTCTTCCTTCCGCCCAAGGGCTCGGGTTAAAGTGACCGCAGGAGAACCTGCCGTGTCCACAGGGGGCTCATTCAGGGGTCGCTGGCCACAGCACCTCACAGCCTGACCCGGGCAGCGCCCCTGGAGGCACCATCAGATCATGAGATGTTCACCTGTGTTAAGGAAGCTCCTCTCCCAGCCCCTGAAGACGACAACGCAGAAGTGGGACTTGGGCTCAGCCCCGATTTGTTTGCGATTAATGCAGCTCTGTTCCTTCCAAGTTCTGAATGGAAGTCCCGGGTACAATGATGCTTAATGAAAGAGTCAGCATGCATTCTGACAGCCACAAGCCAATATTAGCAAAAGATCAAAGTTCAATGAATCTGTTTTGTAAAACAGAAGCCTCATGTTACATTACAAAATGACTTTCGGTTTCATTTGCATGCAAAAAGGAAGAGTGGGATTTTTAAATATGCACCCAGGGGCAAAGATGAAAAACTTCAAACATTTCTGACTTGTGTGTGTGTGTGTGTGTATTCATTCTTTCAATACCTTCTACAAAGGAGAGATAACAGGGTGTCCTTGACATTAGCCTAAATTATCTTCAGCAAGAAATACAATGCTGATAGAATTAGGCTCGTTTTCATCATCTGGCAGGTTTATTCAAAAAGTAACTCCATAATAAAATCTTTTATCAACTCTTCATTAGGATAACCTGTTTAGCCATGTTTTTTAAGACGTGAACGCAGAATAAATACCAACTGCGTGCCAATCCTTTCTTCGCCGTGTTCGGCAGGTAAGTGAATTACTTACCAGTTAACTATTTCTCCCAACCCACAAAGCACTTCAGTCCTGAGACCTAATGCAAACCTTTCCGAAGGTAAAGACCAGAGCCATCTAATGGACTTCCTGTGGAAACGTCCGCGCTACAGGGAGAAGGCATCCTGAGGACGCCCAAAGCCGGCACAGTGAGCTCAGGGCCGACGGGGGTCAGGAGAGCGCCTGACCTGGGTGAGCACCCGAGCTTCTCAGGTCCCCGAGCCTGCAAAGCTCCCCCCACCCCACCCTGCTTCAAATTGTGTATTTTCATGAAAGAGAGAGAGAGAGAGAAGAGGGGAGAGAGAGAGAGAGCTCTTTCAGCCCCTGGTTCTCTCCCCAAATGCCCACAACAGCCAAGGCTGGGCAAGGCTGAAGCGGGGAGCCAGGACATCTGCCCAGGTCTCCCACATGGATGGCAGGGATCCACGCACCTCAGCCATCATCTGCTGGCTCCCAGGTGCACACTGGACACACAGCTGGAAGTGAAATCCAAGGCATTTCACCAAATAGGGGCGTTCCAAGGGGCGACTTCACAGCTGTGCCAAATGCCAGCCCTGGGCAAGACAGCGGCAACTGGCAGAGGAGCCGCCCATGCCGTGTGACCCCAGGCAGTTCCCTCACACCCTGGGTCAGAACTGTGTAGGGATGCTGCGTGTGCCGTTTTATTTAACCATGACAAATCGCTCTGAATCGCCCTGCAAGCGACAAGTCCGCAGTGAACAGCTGTGGCTGTTACTGGAGAGGAGCTTTAAGAGACAGAGGTGAGGGAGAGGAGGACGAAAGGCGCTGGCTGTGAGGTGAGCCCACCTCTGGGAGCTGTCCTCAAACGCACCCCGACAGATGATGGGGGTGCGCAGACAGGAGGACAGGCGGGGGGACACGCGCAGCTCCCTAGCCCAGGAATGAAGAAGTCATCGGCAGTGCAAGGAAAGACAACTACACCAGAAATCATTAAAACGCAGAACTGAGACCTACAGAGTGGGACCCAGCAGGTGGCAGTGGGTGGATCCCAGACACCCAGGCTGGTGGCAAGGGCGGCCAGGCAGAGGGCAGCTCAACACCCCTGGGACAAGTGACAGTGCACTTGTCCCAGAATCTGTAGCAGAGGCGAGCTCAGGCCCAGGCCGTGTACCTGGTACCTGGGTGACATCGGCAGGCGGGGGCAGCTGCCGCTAGGGGTTCACCAAGGACTGGCTCTGAGAGGGGGGCAGGTGTGGGAACCAGGACCAGAACCTGGAGGCGGCTGGGTGCAGTTCAGTTTCCCTCCCCCTCCTCCAAGCCCACGTTCAAGGGAACCCGGGAAGAACTGAGGAGAGCATAGAAGGCACAGGGTTTTTAAGAAACTGGGAGGCGGACGGTCTCCTGGGGAAGCCCAGCAGTCACACTCAACCCCACCAGCAGTCACCAGAGCCCTTTCTCACTGGACAGGCGCTGTGCCGAAGCAGGTGAAGCCACCGCCTGAGACACCAGCATCCCATATGGGCGCTGGTTCGAGTTCTGGCTGCTCCACTTCCCACCCAGCTCCCTGCTAACGCACCTGGGAGGGCAGCAGAAGATGACCAAGTGCTTGGGCCCCTGCACCCACGTGGGAGACCCAGAAGAAGCTCCGGACTTCAGCCTGGCCCAGCCCTGACTGTTGAGATCATTTAGGGAGTGAGCCAAGAGATGGAAGATCTCTCTAACTCTTTAAGAAAACCCACATGGACTACAAGCAGAACACCCTTATGCCACAAGGACCACTGGCAAAAATAATCTTCCAACATTTTTAAATAACATGATACAATACAGGGCCGCCACCTGCAGTGCTAACATCCCACATGGGCTCCAGTTCAAGCCCCAGCTGCTTCACTTCCCATCCAGCTCTCTGCTATGGCCTGGGAAAGCAGTGGAAGATGGCCTGAGTGCTTGGGCCCCTGCACCCTCTTGGAAAACCAAAGAAGCACTGGCCCCAAAACACATTTCACACTTTAGGACCCCGGTCCTCAGTGAGGGCCACTGTGCCCAGGGCAGGTGGCCGATGTCTGGAGATGTATGTAACTGTCACAGGGTCAGTGGCAAGTTTGGAGGCCAGCACCTAAAGCCCTCCTCCACCCTGCCTGGTGGTCTCTCCCTAGAACACTCAGAACACACACACTCACACTCACACACGCAGGCACTGCCTGGAGTAGAGACAGCTAATACTGAAACAATAGCTTCTCAGGGGCACAGCTACCATTGGGCTACAAACTCTCCCTTCCTGATCATAAAAATCCTATCCTAATGCCTGGCTTCCAGTCCCCCTCTGCTCCCCATTCCAGCTTCCTAGTGGTGAGACCCTAGCAGAAACCAAGTGATGGCTCAAGTGCTTGGGCCGCTGCTGCTCCAGGCTCCTGGCTTTGGCCTGGCACAGCCTTGGCATTGCAGCCACTTAGGGGTGAAACGGTGAGTAGAAAATCCTCTCTCTCTCTCTCTCTCTCTCTACACTGCCTTACAAATGAATGAGAATACAAGCTTAAAAAACAAAAGAGATCCTAGGGAAACAACAATCACAGATGCTCACCGCAGACAACATAAAGAAGGAAGCCTTCGTGAACAGCCCCAAACTTGGGAAGCTTCTGCCGGCGGTGGGCACGCACCTTGAGGATGCGCTGCGTCAGAACGGTTTCACTGTCATTATTTCCACACAAGAAACTCTCTCATTGTCCAAACGTGCCACACGCACGGGTCCGGGAGAATGGATCAAATGTGAGAACAGAGACCAGACAGGACAAAGACCAAGCCAAGAAACAACAACGGAGACCTGCCCTGCACCAACCACTCAGGCTCGTTCTAACCTCAGCACAGTCGCAGGTTCTCACAGGCTGCTCTGAGACCCAGTGCTTCCTGGGCATGGGCTGTGCCATGCGAGGCCATGGTGACTGGCTGCTCCCGGGTACTGGCCTATTCTGGGTAGGGCCACTCTGATTAGCTCTTTTTATTTTATTTTATTTTATTTTATTTTATTTTATTTTATTTTATTTTATTTTATTTTATTTTATTTTATTTTATTTTTTGACAGGCAGAGTTAGAGACAGAGAGAAAGGTCTACCTTTACCGTTGGTTCACCCTCCAATGGCCGCTATGGCCAGTGCACTGCGCCAATCCGAAGCCAGGAGCCAGGTGCTTCCTCCTGGTCTCCCATGCGGGTGCAGGGCCCAAGCACCTGGGCCATCCTCCACTGCACTCCCGGGCCACAGCAGAGAGCTGGACTGGAAGAGGAGCAACCAGGACTAGAACCCGGGGTGCCGGCACTGCAGGCGGAGGACTAGCCAAGTGAGCCAGGGCGCCGGCCTCTGATTAGCTCTTACAGAGTGTGGTCTATTCCAGCTGGGCCACTGTGATATGACACTTCCTGGGCGTGGCCTGTTCCACGCTAGGCCACAGGGATTGGCTGCTCCTGGTGCAGCCTATTCCATTCCGGGCCATGGTGAGTGGTTCTCCCTGGGTGTAGCCGGTTCCAGGAGGGGCCACTAGGACACAAAACCACAAGCTGCTGGAGGACTGGACACCAGTGCTCTCTCAACTATTGCAGAAACTGAGCCACAGAAGCACACGCTGTGATGTCTGAAGTCAGGGATTCCATCCTGATTCTTTTTGTAAAAGTCGGATCTGTTTCAGTCAACTATGCTAAAAGTCCCCTAATTCTGGGAACTGTAGCTAAGGAGATCTCAGGCTGCGGGACCACTGTCAGACATGGCGGCCAGGATCCAAGAGGCTCCGCCTCCTTAGCTGCATAGGAAAACCAATCAATGGCTGATGGAGCAGCTTTGCAGAAGAGTGCTAAACTGTGTCCCCAACATTCATTCTGTACCCACCCTGGCCTTGACTCATGGAGAAAGGCCCAGTTCCCACAGGGGATGGCAGGTCACTGGCTCTGCCAGGGGTCTTAACCATCTGGCAACAATAAAACCGCCGGGGTCGGCGCTGTGGCACAGTGAGTTAAGGCCCCAGCCTGCAGCACTGGCATCCTATATGGGCGCCAGTTTGAGTCCCAGCTGCTCATCTTCTGACCCAGCTCTCTGCTATGGCCTGGGAAGGCAGAGGAGGATGGCTCAAGTGTTTGGGCCCCTGCACCCGCATGGGAGACCAGGAGGAAGCACCTGGCTCCTGGCTTCGGATCGGCACAGTGCCGGCCGTGGCGGCCATTTGGGGAGTGAACCAACGGAAGGAAGACCTTTCTCTCTCTATCTATAACTCTGTCAGATTAAAAAAAAAAAATCCTAAGTGTGAGCAAACACACAGATTGTCTACATCTGAGGCACCAGCTTCGTTAATTTCCATCAGTATTATATATATAAACTTATACAACATCACAACTGTCAAAACCTGCAGCAGTCTGGCTCTGAAACCATGAGGCAGCTCCAGGTCTGTATTTCGTGAAAACCCCCAACAAATCAGATTTGACAGCTGTAGCAAACAGTGCTACATGCTATCAAGTTTGCTCAAATTCAGTGTCTTCCACTTTTAAACACAAGGGGCTGGAGTTGTGGCATAGTGGGTAAAGACGCCACCTGCAATGCCGGCATCCCATATGGGCGCCGGTTCAAGTCTGGGCTGCCCCACTTCTGATCCAGTTCCCCACTGATGGCCTGGGAAAGCAGCAGAAGATGGCCCTGGTGTTAGGGCTCCTGCCACCCACATGGGAGACCAGGAAGAAGCTCTGGCCTGGCCCAGAGCTGGCCACTGCAGCCATCCGTGGAGTGAACCAGTAGACGGAAGATCGATCTCTCTCTCTCTTTTGTCCCTCCTTCCCTCCCTCTCTCTATGTAGCTCTGACTTAATAAAGAAAGAAAGAAATCTTTAACACAAACAAGCAAACACAGACTGAGCTGGGCGTTCGGCACAGAGGTGCAGAGCCTGCTTAGAGAACCAGCACCCACAATGGGAGTGCCGGGGGTTTGAGCCCCGCTCCTCCACTTCAGATCCAGCTCTCCCCAATGAGCACACCCCCGGGACGAGATCTCAGCTCCACACCAACTCCAGAACCCACGCACAGCGATGCCATGACCGTTTGCTCCTCTGCCGTCCGTCTGCGTTCACCTCCCTGTCGGGAACACAGCTTGGGTGTCACCCACTGCACCGTCTTTGCGGCTTCATCAACTTTCCCACAGTCAAGGCAACGCCTCCAGAACTGGTTCATCTCAAACCAAAAGCCCAAGGTCCCAGAGACAAGGGGGAGGTGGACTGTGGTTTTCAAAGTGGTGTCGTCACAGACACACAGGAACAAGAAATGTTAGCAGCACACCAGCATCAGCCTGGCGCACCTGCCAACTGATACACAACCCATCGACACAGATGTGCAAAGGAAAAGTACTTAAAACTGTTCTTCCCACATTTCTGCGTGACACCCTCGAAGAGACTCAACAGGAGCTCGAGTAAACACTGACATCCACGTTATCTGACATCTCTCTCTGCAGTTAATAGATTTTATACCCACAGACACAGCAAGACCACCAACAGACACATGCCAACACGTGACCACGCTGTACGACAGACATCCACCACGTCAGCGCGCACCTTCATCTTTCAATGCCTTGCACTGTCACCATGCTTTAAGTGGTATATTCACAATGACAGGAAATCAGAAACACCTAGAATGGATATCGTACAGTCTTCAAAGCTAACACAGCGTCTGCATACAATGTTACTATTCAATGCATGATGAAAAACTGTTTGAAATGCTGAAGTTAACAACTTGCACCAACAGTTAAAACAGAGCACGTTCCAACGAAACTATTGCAAAATACTCAACGTACGCGAGATGGAGGCACTTTCCTTCCAAGGAAAATAAGCTCTTGGCCGACCGTTACAATTACCCACAGCCACCTCCATAAAGCGAGGCTCAGGGCTCCCCTGGGAAGGAACACATAGCTTTTATCGTCATTGGAATTCTCCCGGCTGGCTTTCTCCTTTCACATTGTTTTAGACTTTCCATGTATTCCTCGGGCTTATCGCAATGAGCGAGCATATTAGAATTTAAGACCCTTCCAGAAGTACCCCTGCTAGCCGGATAAAAACGCAGTTACTGCTGTCAGAAGACAGACGCAATAATCCTGAGACGGCGAGGAATCAGCGGCACCGGGAGCACGTTCTCCACGTCACGCTCGGGCTTTCAAGCCGGTTTTATCGCACGCACTTCCTCGGTACTTGGTAACGGGATCACAGACACTTTCCTGGCGCACAACGGCCAGGGATGCTAAATCAAGTCTCCATGACGATACAGGCAACAGGTGAGGTGCCCGACAGCTCCATCGAACACCTGGGGGAGACTCCCACTGCCCGCCCGTCCCCACCAGCAGGCCGAGTCACTGGATGAGAGTGATTAACAGCGATTTACGAGAGGAAGTGTTCCAAGACAGGATTACCTACTCTGCCTGGTTTATGTTCACGCAACCACTTAAAAACAGAACAGCAGGAAATTCAGGGAGACATGCAGCATTTTTTTCCCCACTGTATCTAAAACAAACCACATCAATAACCTGCCCGAAGGAGGCCCATCCGTCTTACCCCTGGGAGGATTATAAATGTTATCTAAGCCGCACGTATTAAATAATTATGACCGCAGCGGGCCACGGCACGCATAAACCGCGTGCAGAGATGTGCCACGTGGAGACACTCGGCCGAGAGAGGAAAGCACGTGGTTAGTGGAGGTATGTCCTAAAGATGGAGGCCTCCTCCTCCTCACACGCATGGCCTGGCATCCGCGGTCCCAGCGGTCACTCCGATCCAAACACTGCTGGTCCTGATGGTGGAAGAGACACCCGGTGCAGCCAGCAACAGCCACCACGCCAAACAGCCAAAGCAAGCTTGCACCAACAATTCTAGGAACTTCTGAAAAATTAGCCTTGGTCATGAACTCTTGGTATTAAAAAAAATCTCCTGGGGCCAGTGCTGTAGCACTGTGAATTCAGCCACAGTCTGCAGTGCCAGCATCCCACATGGGCGCTGGTTCAATTCCCAGCTGCTCCACTTCCAATCCAGCTCCCTGCTGATGGCGCCTGAGAAAGCAGCAGCAGATGACCCAAGTCCAAGGTCCCCTGCACCCACGTGGGGATCTAGAAGAGCCTTCTGGCTCCTGGCTTAGACCTGGCCCAGCCCTGGCTGTTGGGGCCATCTGGGGAGTGACCCAGCAGATGGAAGCTCTGTTAACTCTGGACTTCAAATAAAACAGCAATCGTTGAAAAGCCAACCAGATGGTGACAAACAAGTGACACACAGGAGCTGGCAGCCTCAGGCCTGTGGGCGCCGTCTGACCCTGCAGGGAGTCAGCTGGGCCGTTACTCTCCGCTCTCTGAGTGTCACTCTGGCATAGCGTTACCTCCGTCTAAACCCGGGTGAATGACGCAGTGCCACCGTGCTGCCAACACCATGCCCCGTATCTAGCACTGGATCTTGTCCCAGCTGCACCACTTCCGATCCAGCTCCCTGCTGAGGCACCTGGGAAGGTAGCAGAGGACGGCCCACGTGCCTGGGCCCCTGCACTAAGGAGTGACCCAGTGATAGCAGCTTCTCTCTCTCTCTCACTCACCTTCCAAGTAAGTAAATAAGCCTTTTCAATAAATAGATAAATAAATGAGCAAGCATGAAATCCACTACCCAGGTGGACAACATCTCACCTAAAGGAACAGACACCGAGGTCCACTGGCCATCGGCCTCAACACCCCAGTCCTCAACACTGTCACTCTGCTCCGATCCAAGACCAACCACTGTGGGGAGGACAGCCTCGGCCGCCGGTCCCGGCACAAACACTTTGAACAAGAATACCAGTCACCTCTAAGCCTCACCTCGGGGGAAGCTGCCAATCACACCCCAAGTCCTATGCTGGGTCACCCTCAGTCTGGGAGGACAGGAAGGACCCAGGGACACTGGTCTCAGACCCCGCAGCAGCGGGGTCCTAAGTGGCAGACATGGACCACACAAGAAGCCCAGTGCTGGTGGACTGCAGGGGGCAGACTGCCTGCAGGCCCAGGCAGTCACAGCCCAGCAGGGTGGGCTTTCCACGCCCTCACCGCCACAGTGAGCCGGGAGCTGGGCTGCGAGTGCACACGCATGCTAACACAAACCGCCCTTCCTCTCGGAGCCGGGAGCTGGGCTGCATGTGCACACACATGCTAACACAAACCGCCCTTCCTCTCGGAGCCAGGAGCTGGGCTGCATGTGCACATGCACGCTAACACAAACCGCCCTTCCTCTCGGAGCCGGGAGCTGGGCTGTGTGTGCACACGCATGCTAACACAAACCGCCCTTCCTCTCGGAGCCGGGAGCTGGGCTGCATGTGCACATGCACGCTAACACAAACCGCCCTTCCTCTCGGAGCCGGGAGCTGGGCTGCGTGTGCACACGCATGCTAACACAAACCGCCCTTCCTCTCGGAGCCGGGAGCTGGGCTGCATGTGCACATGCACGCTAACACAAACCGCCCTTCCTCTCGGAGCCGGGAGCTGGGCTGCGAGTGCACACGCACGCTAACACAAACCGCCCTTCTTTCTAAGCGGCTTTCTTCCCTGAAGGAGCCCGGCTCCAGGAACACGCACACGACACTCCCTGGCCAGCAGCCCTGCGTCACGCCACGGTGCGAGAGCCTCCTCCTCTACAGTCCGGCCAATCGCCCGCCACCTGCCCTGTAAAACGCCGGATGGGGCCCGTCACTGGCTGCTGCGGCGGCTGGGCTCCCTGTTCTGCTGGAAGGTGGCCGACCCCACACAGCACCCACGCGACACCAGTTGCTGTTTTAGCATCTCCAACAACACACTGAACTCACACCCGGGCTATGGCTGCATTTACATATTTCTATTGTTATTTTTCAAATTATCACCCTACCAGGGGGGTGCTGAAATGCAACGAATTACCCTGCTGCCTGGGACCCCCACATCCCATATCGGGGGTGCCTGGGGCGGGGTCCAGCCCCACTTCTGGCCCAGCTCACCCTGGGCAGCAGCAGGTCCCTGCTCCAGCTGTCATCAGGATGTAGAGAACCCAAGATTGGAATATTCCCGACTCTCTCTGCTTTTGAAAAATAAATGAACAGTTAAAGAAAAAAAAAAAAAAGCACCCTCTTCTGCTCAAACAGAAACACAGTTCGTTGCAACGCTTTTTCATGAAGTAAAATCACTGTGCGTCCACGGTTCCACCAGTCTCGCCCTTCCACCCTCTTCCTGGGGGCCAGGGGGCTGTGGGCCTCGGATCACTGCCGACGAAGGGTCTCTCGGCAGATACAAGACCCAAGCCCACCCACGCCGCCACTCCAGGATGACCAGGCCCCACAGCTAGAGGCCAGGGCCCCCCATCCCACAGCCACCACCTGGTCTTCATGCCGAGAGCTGTGCCAGCCCCGCCAGTGCGAGAGACCCCCACAGGCTCTGTGCCATGGGGCACGCCGACACCACCTCCACCTTCCCAGCTTGGGACCCACAGCACGTGGAGGAACGGAGCCCTTCCCCTGAGGGGGTCGGGGATCCCATAAAAACTTGCCAGGAAGCCACCTCACAGACGCTCAGGCAGAGCGAACGCCCACCCTCGGGGCTTCCGTATTTGACAGACGCTCCAAGTTTGGACATAATTAGGGCTTTTTTTTTTTTCAGCCCAGAAAAAAAGAAGAAATCTCTGTTGTACTCTTTTAACTAAGAGTTTAAAAATAAAACAGCAGGAGCCTGATACTCTACGGCTTCACTTCAGAAACAGAGCGCCCTCATTATCTACATAAGTGACCCATTCATCTCTGTATCCGTGACCCCTCCGACATCCTGTCTGCAGGCCGCCTTCCACGGCGCGGGCACAGTCGCCACGATGCCGTAAGCTGCAGGGGAGTCCTCGGCCGTCAGCCCTAATCTCGCGAGACCCTGGTTTGCAAGGGGTGACCCTGAACCAACCGCACACGAATCATGGGGAAGCTCCAAGTCGCAAACTGTGGCGCCCGCCCACACCTGCCAAGGTGAGAGGAGAGAGGGGCACACTTAGGGACGCCCAGCACAGGAGACCGACCGGGCGGTAGGGCCAGGGATGGCAGGCCAGGCTGCCAGCATCAACAGCCCCGGCCCCAAAGCTGTGTGAGCTCAGAAAACGCCACCCCCATGTATCAGCACTCGGAGGCAAATTCTCTTCCTCACCCTCCCTCTGCTTCCTTGGGCACAGAAGTCATCCTTCCTGGGAGAGGGGGAGGGGCATCCAGTTTCCATGACAGCCGTCAATCAACCTGGGAACATCACTCTAACCCTCCCCCACCCCTGATGGCAGCCCAAGAGTCACTCTCTCCCACCCCTGCAAATGCAATGGTTTCTAACAGACTCACCCTAACACGCCACATGCACGGCTCAAACGCTACACGCAATCGACAGTCACGGCTCTCCAAACGGAGCACACGGGCTCACACTATGTAGACTCACTCCACAACCCAACACGCGTGTCAGCATCAAAGGCCACGAGCACAGGGGCCGCCCTTTCCCTCCCCAGCGCAAGGTCCTAGCTGAGGGACCCCGGGACGGGGGAGCCCAGGCGGACAGCAGAGCCCCGAGGAGGGCTCAGGAGCCCAGGCTGAGAGGGAAGTCCCTCCCTCCGGGCCAGACAAGCCGGATCCTGCCGGAAGGAGGCGGATCTCACAGCGCACTCACCGGCTGCACAAGGGCCAGGCAGCCAGGGTAGCGGTGCCTGGGGGAGGGCAGGGCCGGGCCAGGATACTCCCAATGCGGCTGGGCTCACGAGGAGCTGTGACTACAGAGCAGCCTCCCAGGAATCTGTGCGAACAACAGTGGGGTGACCTCAGCCCTGCACGCAGCCCAAAGCACGGCTGTGTTGACCAAAACAACAGGTCAGGACCGGGGCGAAGAGAGGGCACCGAGGCCAGGGTTTCCAGCAGGCTCTCTCTGGACCAGGCGTCTACAAAACGAAGCAGACACGCCACCGTCCAGACCCACGCTGCTCAGGAACCCAGTGTCTTAACCGCTGCCTACAACCGATTTTAGGTTATCGAGGGAGCTTAGGAATCTGTGGGTGTGTATCTCGTACCATTGTGTTTCCTGTTCATTCATGTAGGTGTGTGTGCATCTAGGAAGTGTACAGAGAGAGCTCCCCACAGTTTACTGGGAAAATGCCCATGACAGCTGAGGCTGGGCTGAAGCCAAGAACTGGGAGGTCCATCCAGGTCTCCCATGGGGGTGGCAGGCACCCAGTGACTCAAGCCATCACCTGCTGCCGCCCAGGGTGCACATTAGCAGGGAGCTGCAGTCCGGAGCCAGGGACCCGAATGTGGAACACAGGCACGCTGACCAGGGTCTTGACCCTGAAGCCAGACGCCCACCCCTGCAAAAAGCATTGGAATATCAAGGTCTATTGTCACCAAAATCTAACGGTAAAACCTACACAATTCTATGTCACTGCTGATGGGAGGGGACTCTGAGAAGCAGCCCAGCGATACCCCCAGTGCCCCATAGGAGGAGGTCACATACTGCCTAAGTGACCCCACCTGCAAATGGACATGGACACAGCCAGCACCATACCCCGGGACGGACAGCCTGGCCAACGTCTCCAGAACCTCAGATGCTCCGCAGCTGCTGCAGCGGCTTTCAGGGTGCAGTGGGGGCCACGCCGTGCCAGGTCTACAAGGTCTACAAGCCCACACAGGAGCCTTGCTACCGAACCCCAACAGGTAACAAGCGGCCTCTGGACAGTTCCTACAGCAACAGAATTAGCACAAACAGGACAGGAACACTGTGAACAGTGGTACAGTGGATTAAAAACAAAATCTAGGGGGAGACCCTGCAGAGGGAGGGCAGAGTAGAGAGGAGCGAGTTCAAGGAGCTTGGTGGAGCCCACACTCCATGGGCACCCACGCATTTGATAAGATACACTAAGGACAGTGATGGACAAGGCAGGAACATGTGGGCAGAAGGTAACATACAAAACCAAAACCAAGCATGAGACACTAAAGCGTGCATGTGTCACACACAACGAAGGTGTGGCACCCCAGCAGGGAGATGAGCTGAGCACAGAATTCCACACCCCCTAAGAACACTAAGACCCTCACAGAGCACCCAGAAACCCCAGCTGCTTCTGCTGCTGCAGACCCGGTGCCCGGCATGCTGGCTCTGCCGCGGTCCACGTGCAAACTGCCGGCCGCTGTTTGATGGATTTTACTGCTGCTGGACAGGAGACGCATTTAACCTGCGAACGCCGGCAGTTCCAGGGCAGGATGCAAACCCGGGCTGTGGATGTGTTTTATGTGAGTTTTGATTCCTACGGGTTACCATCCATCAGCTCTTCCAGTGCCAATTAGCACCTTAAAAATTGCGTGTAAATATTTGAAAAGCATGTTAGCAATTACAGGGAGGAAATATTCCACATTAAAATCAGGAAGAGACTTTAGGCTCCGTGCTAAAAGGTATCAGCATTACCAAAACATCAAGTTTTCACAGCATAACACCAAATGGCACGTGGGATCTAAAAACACGAACACCACATGCAGATCCTGCTTAAAATTCAGTCAATGCCAATTATTATTTACTGCTTCCAACACTAATAGGTCCTCTAATTGAGAATAAGAGGTCTTAGAGTTTGTGCATCATTAACTTATACTCCATATTCGTAATGAAGTGTTGACAAACGCTTTCAGTGCGCTAAGGATGTGGAAAAGTCTGCATTCTTTGTACAGACTTTAATGACCGCCTTTTAAAAACACCAAGAAACAGCAGAGTCAAGCACGAGGCTTAAAAGCAAGCTCTACACTGAAGTCATCGGAAAGGGAGCACACACATCTCACATGCCTCCGAGACTTGGCTTTCTAAGGAAAATCACCCTCAGTCACAGGAGAAGTGACACACACTGGAAGAAACTTAATAAGCCATGCCAAGGCCAATGACAACGCCACACCTGTCACAGGGAACCAGCACCTCACACTACGGGGACCCATTTGGTAAAAGGTGGTGAGCTTTCAGACGGGCCCAGAAACTAACGGAGGAAATGACATATTCAAAACCACACCAGGACTTCACAGTCAGAAGAATGACCGAAGTCACTCAAACACGGAGAGAAACCAAGAAAATTAAGGGCAGGACAGTTAAATGCTGCTGCGTCCAACGTCTGAGAATCCGCTCAGCGGTTCAGAGAGAGTAACATCTTTGCAGAACAGAGACTCGGCGGAGGGAGAGGATTTCCAAGGCAGCGAAACGACACGGAATGGCATGGACTGACATCACCGTGAACCCGCCCAGATCCACAGCGTCCCCAGCACCCAGACCCCAGTGCAGACACGGACTTGGAGCGGCCGTGACACGTGTGCCACAGCTCGGGTGCCAACAGCAGGGGCACTGTGCACATGGGGCTGCAGGGGTTCGCAAACTCTACCCCTTCCACCCAGTTGTGCCATGAACCTAGAGTGGCTGAGCAACGAGGTCTGCTGTAACTGTTAGGTAACTGTGCGCGTGATTCCCATGTTCTATGCGTGTTAGCTGTGAGTCGTTCCCATGTTCTCTACGACTCCGTTCACCATGAGCGTGTCCTTCCCATGTTCCGTCCGTGTCTGTTAACTGCATGTGTTCTTCCAGGTTCCAATCGACAGCTGGACCTCACTGACGAGGTATTTTTCACTGACCCGAGATAAAACCACACACAGCTTAACTGGCATGAGACAGTTAAGACTGTCTAAACGCCAGCCCTCAGGTGCAGGGTCCTGGGTCGTGTCTGCAACCGTTAGGTACCGCCCTCCCACGTTCGGCAGGGTCACAGACATCCTGGAGAAGCAGCCACAGGCGTCTACATCTCGTTACTCCTACACTCACCCTGAACCTTCAGTGCCCAGGCCTTCGTGTGTTCCAAAGCACAGAAACACGGAGCATCAGAAGGAGATGGACACGTGTCGGCATGACCGAGACACCTCCCACCCTCTGGTTCACTCCCCCAATGCCCACAACAGCTGGGGCTCAGCAGGGCCAAAGCCAGGAGCCAGGAACTCCATCCAGGTGCCTCCCATGGGTGACAGGGACCCACGTCCTTGAGCCATCACTGCCGCCTCCCAGGGCGCACGTTACAAGGAAGCTGGAATCGGAAACAGAGTCAGGACGCATACGGGAGTCCCAGGCAGCTGCATGCCCATTGCTACATAAAAAACTTTAAGTTATAAAGAGGCTTAAACTTGGAAACCACAGCTAACAGGAAAAAAAGCTCCCACCCTCTACAAAAACAAACAAACAAAAAACTGTGCAAGTCTTCCCGGACCTCAGAAACTGACTCTGATACTCGGAACTTGCAGGATGGGTTCCTCACAATAGAGTGAGCTCGCAACGAAAGCCGTTCACCCGTGGCCGTGCGGGAAGTCAGTGACTGTGCAGACACTCGTCACACAGGTGTTTCAGGAACGGCCCATCCCTTCCCTGCTCTGAGAGCACAGGGGTGGGTGTGTGGCGGACACGAGCCAGCGCCATGTCTCAGAGGGGCACACCGGGACGCCGAGGGAAACATCACGTCGCCTCCTCCGCTCCACACTTGCACAACTCTGTGTTGTTAGTAAGCGGCTCCCAAGTTAACCATCAGTCCCGGCTTGGGAAGTGCCAACAGACGCCCGGGGGGGCGAGGCTTTGGGAGAATGGGAGCCTCTGGGGGTAACGCAGGGAGCAGAAGGTGGGCACAGGTGAGCCTGCGGCACCCCTGCTGTGTCTTTCTCCCGCCACAGTGGTGTTAGCCTGATTAGGAGCTCACAGCACAGCCGGGGAGGGAGCAGCCACACCTCACCTTGCTCTGCTAAGGCGTCTGGCACAAACTCAGCCATTTCCTTAAAAAGAAAAAACACAAAACTTGGTCTCACATTAACTCTACAGCTTTTTTCCCTAGGCATGGACTGCCACTGAAGGGGCCAAGCTTTTTTTTTTTTTTTTTTTTTTTAAGATTTATTTTTATTTATTTGAAATGCAGAGTTAGAGAGAGAGAGAGAGAGCGCGCACCGGAAGTCAGGGCCACACTGAGCACTGGGGTGTGAATGCTAACACCTAACGAAGTGAAACAGGTCATTCACCAGGCCGTGGGCACGACAGCACTGCCCTTGGGGCCCGGGACGCAGACTCTGGTCCTGCGGAAACCCACGGGGGGGGGGGGGGGTTCAGAAATGACCGCGGGAAGTCACGCCCACGATAAAGGGAACTGAGGCAGCCGCGGGCACGGACGTAGTGCCTAGCCCACATCCCGCCAGCAGCAAAGATTAATAATCGACACCCAAAGGCCTGGGTGAGGCTTTTTCGAATTTTTTTTTATATTATTTGAAAAACAGGGAGACAGAGACAAAGAGAGAGCTTAACATCCACTGGTTCACTCCCCAAATGGCCACAACAGCCCGAGCTGAGCCAGGAGCCGGGTGACGTGTGCTGAGGCAGCCCGGCTAGGTTGGGGGCCTTGGTGGCATCTCACGTGGGCTTCTGCAAAGGGCACCCAGGACGGCAGAGGGAAGGGAGAGAGCTGGACCACCTCGATGCTACTCAGTCACACGACATCCCTGCGCTCAGGGCCACCCTAGTCCACGGTTATGGAAAACACAGCCTCCGTGCCGTCCGAACCTCTTACGTGTACCCTGGTGGCTGGCAAGCAGGGCGACAGGTACTCTGGTGGCTGCAAACAGGTGAGGACAAGCACGCAGGTTCTCCCATCTCGGTTTACAACTGCGAACTCGTGTTCCCGCATTTATGGAGGAAAACGGCCAACCCCTTTCACACGCTCACTGTCACCACCATAAGGCAGACCATCTCGCCAGAGTAGACGGCTGTTGGCCAGAGCAGAGTTCAAGTGAGCTCGGCCCATGCCCGCGACATGTAGCAAAGCCGCCCAACAGAGAGCACTAAAGGACGCCCAGACCATCACTGATATTAATCGCTGGCCAGAAACCCTAACACAATTTATTGTCCAATTACACACAATTATGAGAGCTAGTTTAATCACACCCAAACCGTTCTTCATCTGATCACCACCGACGCCCGCCTGGCCAGATGAAAAGACGGAACATTAAAAGAACTGAGGACACTTTCCTTAACTCGAAACAGGCTGCTCTGAGCAACTTCACGGTCCGGGTGCCCGGCGCTCCGTCCCTCAGAAGCCGAGTTTGTGAAAACGATTCTGAGCCCCCGCGCCTGGGAGCCGGGGCCCAGTGACGCCTCCCGTATTCAGCCCGTGGAAACCTACACCACGGAGGACGTCACCAGGCTGTCGCTGTGGTGGGAGGCAGCCTGCCACGTGTGGAATCCAAATCCCCGTGGCAACCGACTCTTCCTAACTCATCCTACTTCCAAATTCAAGAAACAAGCAATGTTATGATTCCACCTGTTTTCCCTTTGCTCAGAGGTGGGGGGTCTCACGCAGCGGCTTACGTGGCTCAAGTGCCGGCTCTTCTGCGTCCACTCCAGCTTCCCACTGAAGCAGCAGAGGACGACCCCAGCACTGGGGTCCCAGTTGCTCACATGGGAGACACAGATGGACCCCCGGCTCCTGGCTTCAGCCTGACTCAGCCCTGGCTGTCGGAAGTGTTTGGAGCGTAACCCAGAGGATAGAAGTTCTCTCTTCTGCCTGTCCTCTCCGTGTCTTTCAAATAAAATGAAAATAAACACAAATTTTTTTTTTAAAGAAAGGAAAAATGATGTAAACACAGTGCGGTAATCTGGCCCTTGACGACCAGCTCAGCGTGGCCCACTGAGGTCACACACCCACACAGGAAGCGTGGGGAGTGACGGCACACCTGTAAGTACCACCGCACACACGAGTCGGGGAACCCTCTGTGCTGATGAAGTGTGAACCACTGTATCCACGGACACAGACCTGTCCTGCGTGTCCTCACAGCAAAGGGACAGCACCAGGGAGTGGCCCCGTGGGACACCCCCAGCCGGCCACGAGAGGCATCTGCAGAGAGGGAAGCCATGAGCCCTTCCCAGGCTTGCTCCTCTCCCAGACACGACAGAACCCGCAGCCGTGGCCTGCAGGGCCCAAGACGTCCTACAGGACGCAGAGGAGAGACTCAGAGGAGGTCAGGGAACCCAGGGAGCTGGAGGCAGGGCCTCCCCGGCTGCCTGTGTCCCCACCACAACCTCTAGGTCACCCTAACGTTGCTACCGTAAGATTTCCACTCCCACCATGCACCTGCAGCCAATCCTGATCTCTCCACAACAGGAGACAGAAGTGGGGGGCCCTCAACCCCACCACCACGGAGCACTCCACTGAGGCCCACCCCACGTCTCCCAGGGTATAAAATGGCCAACGAATCCAAACCCTGTAGAGGGACGCTTAGCGTGTGCTGCCCCCTGCTGGCCCACACCCCTTTCCACCCGCGGGAAGCACATTCCCGCGAGGAGGGGACAGCCCGGAGTCGGCGGTGGAGGCCACAGCAGCCCACGACCACAGTGCATGTCAGTGCATCACCCAGCAAACCTCACAGGAAGCAGTGAAAATCCTACCTGCGTGTTGCCCGGAGGAGCAGGGGTCACAGGCGTGAACTGGGAGTTTGTCCCTTAACTGAGAATAAAGTCTCCCTAGAGTCCTTGATGCCATTCTCTGTAGACTTTAAACACATCCATCAGACTGTATCTACAACGGACACCTGCGGTTCCTGCAGCAGACTACATAAAGAGAAAGACACAGGGGCCGGCACTGTGGCCCAGCAGGTTAATCCACCACCTGCAGTGCCAACATCCCTTATGGGCACCGGTTCTAGTCCCGGCTGCTCCTCTTCCAATCCAGCTCTCTGCTGTGGCCTGGAAAAGTGGCAGAAGATGGCCCAAGTGCTTGGGCCCCTGCACCCACGTGGGAGACGCAGAAGAAGCTCCTGGCTCCTGGCTTCAGATTAACCCAGCTACACCTGTTGTGGCCATTTGGGGAGTGACCCAGCGGATGGAAGACCTCTCTGTCTCTCCCTCTATAACTCTACCTCTCAAATTAATAACTTAAAAAAGACAACATGGTGTGACTGTTGTTATAAGATTACATTTTTAGATGTTATTATTCAAACTCTTATGAAGATACTATTTTAAGGCCTTAAATATTTTGACAGTGGGCCAACACTTCTAGGATTTTTTTTTTTTTTTTTTGAAGTGGACTTGGAGATAAAACTTAACCTCTCTATTTATGGTCACTTCCTCTATAAAGACTCGGACATAAAGAGCAGTATTGACTGTTGAGAAGGATCGCTACACAGGAAACTAACAACAGGAAATGCAATTTATAGCTGTTAGTATAGAGCACCACTCAAGAAAACACGAGGTTAATGAGATCTTGTTGAGGCGATCTTTCTTGGCTAATCAATGGGGGACAGACAAAAAGATGCTCCATAAAAAGTTGATAGCAAGGCTTACGGCAAACCCCTCTTCTGTGAAGGCTTACTTAGCGCACGTTCTGAAAATGAAACGCCCATCTGCCGCAAAGCATAAACCAGCGTCAACACCACGTTCTTTTCAAAACGGTACTTCCCCACACTCTGATCAATGTCAGGATTCCCACACTTCGCGATGTTCATCCGTCTGTTTTCAAGAAAAACTCACAATCTAAGAAGATCATAGCAAAACATATTTAAAAACTCAATCTTTCAAACTAAAAAAATACTTACAATTTTTCAAAGTTACGATAAAGAACCAAGGCCATTTTAAAGTAAAATACTACGTACATATGATGGTACTTCCACACGTTAGTGGAGAAATCAAATTAAAACTTATTGTTGAAAACCACTATGGGGCCGGCACTGCAGCTCACTAGGCTAATCCTCCGCCTTGTGGCGCCGGCACACCGGGTTCTAGTCCTGGTCGGGGCGCCGGATTCTGTCCCGGTTGCCCCTCTTCCAGGCCAGCTCTCTGCTGTGGCCAGGGAGTGCAGTGGAGGATGGCCCAAGTGCTTGGGCCCTGCACCCCATGGGAGACCAGGAGAAGCACCTGGCTCCTGCCTTCGGATCAGCGCAGTGTGCCGGCCACAGCGCGTCAGCCGTGGCGGCCATTGGAGGGTGAACCAACGGCAAAAGGAAGACCTTTCTCTCTGTCTCTCTCTCTCACTGTCCACTCTACCTGTCAAAAAAAGAAAAAAAGAAAGAAAAAGAAAGAAAAAAGAAAAAGAAAACCACTATGGCTTTTCCACGGACTGCTGTTTGAAGAGCCCTCGGACGCCTGCACTCACAGAACGTCTGCGTTCCATGCGTGATCGTTCTTGTCTACGTTTCGGGCACCATTTCTGAGAGCTTCAACCCTTAAGAAAACCGGGCTCCTGGACAGCTCCGTGCCTCCACTCTGAATTAACGTCACCCACTGCTCTCGTCAGGACCTGGATCCAGCCACGGGTCCCCTCCCACACACGCCCCTCTGATAGAGGACACAGACACACAGCATCCGTCACCCACTCTGACAACCTAATTTAAAATTTTTCAGTGCTTTCAAAGGAGTAACAGCCTGATTCATTTAAACAACCAGATTAAAACAGGGAAGCCGGAGACCAGCAGTCACCGCTGGGCGCCACGCTCTTCCCGTTCCACCCGGGAGCCGTGTACGAGGGACTGGATGTTAACATCTCCAACCTGTGTCCCAGCATCTGTCCTGTGAAGACGTGTGGTGCGAGACGGCCCTGGGACCGAGCGAGGGAGCATGACGCGCAAAGCACAGAGGAGCTGCCAACAGGTGGGTTAAGGAGGAAACCGACTCGCATTGGCTGTGGGTTCCTCCTGCTGCTGCTTTGGGCTCCCCCGCCGGGCCCCACCCGCACCCAGTGTGTGGCTGGGGTCTCACCAGCTGCCTCCCAAACCGGCATGCGGCCCTGCAGAGACGATCACTGACCATGAAAGCTGGCTCAAAACTCAGCCACGCAGCGTGAGCGCTAGAACGCTCGTGATTCTACCCACCAGGACCCGGCGTCCACACTCCCCCGGTGCCGTGCTGTGCTGACGCTTCCATCACCGGCAAACAAACACCCTTTAAGAGACCTGATTCAACAGACCTGAGTTCAATACGGGTACTTTTGTTCCCAGTCAACACCTTTTCCACTTCAGAGTGTGCAGGCACTAAGTAAGAAAACGTATCCTTATCAACCCCCCGCCCCAAAAAAAAATCCAACAAATCTGGAAAAGATTTTACAGAAGATACAAAAAAGATTGTGGATTTCTTTAATTATTTGAAAGTCACAGTTACAGAAAGAAAGGAAGACAAACACAATGCGCACGCACACACGCACACACACATACACACATACAGAGGGAGAGGGAGAGAGAGACGTGGGGCGGGGTGGGGGGCCGGGGAGAGGGGGTTAATCGCTGTTCCACCTGCTGGTTACTCCCCCAACAGCCATGGCTGGGTTAGCCTGAAGCCAGGAGCTCCGCCCAGGTCTCCCACATGGGTGCCGGGGCCCCAAGCACTTGGCTCCTCAGGTTATTAGCAGGGAGATGGATCAGACACAGAGCAGCCAGGACATAAAACAGCACCCAGATGGGATGCATCGCAGGCGGCAGCTTTACCTGCTTTGCCACAACGCCGGCCCCGTGGGGAGAGGTTTTTTGTTTTTAAATAATAGAGGTTATTTTCATTTCCAAAACTAACACACATACCACGTTCTGAGAATAAGGATCTGCATAAAGTCAGCCGGCCTAGGGCTGCAGACCAAGTGCTCTGGCCCAGGGACTTCCGGGTCTGACGGACAGCCCGGCCCAGAGCTTGCTGGCCGCCTCACTTCTGCACATCGGCCTCCCGGAACCTCGGGAGGAGGGAGCACGCCCCACACATCCGCTGCCAATCCTCTTCTCAGTGTATCCCAACAGTACTCAGTGTGAGTGCCTCGGCTGATACAGACACAACTGGACTTACAGTGTGGACTATTAGCTCCCAACAAAAATGCTAACACAGCCATCCAAAAACAGAGTCGCCAAGGGCATGCATATTCACAATGAAACCCATCCAGGTCCTCATCACCAGACCTCCAAGAATAAAACAGTTTGTGCCAGATGAACCGCATTTCACAATGAATAAAGAAAGATGGCACAGCACTGGCTGGTCGCAGAGTAGGAAGAAATGCGTTGCACTAAGACTTCGGCGTCAGCAGCAGGTGCTGTGGTGCCGAGGGCTAGCCTGCTGCTTACCGTGCCGGCATCGCACACTGGAGCACTGGTTCAAGTCCCACCTGCGCCACTTCTGATCCAGCTTCCTGCTAATGGAAGATGACCCAAGTGCTTGAGCTCTGGCCACTGACATGGGAGACCAGGATGGAGCTCCTGGTCCCTGGCTTCAGCCTGGCCCAGCCCTGGCCATTGCTAGAACTTGGGGGGTGAGCCAGCAGCTAGGGGCTCGCTCACTCGCTCTCTCTCTCTCTCTCTCTCTATCTCCATCTCTCTCCACACCCCTCCACTCACTCACTCATTTGCTGTATCTCTGGTTTCCAATAATTCATTCTTCAAAGTAAAAATACAGATTTGGTATTTAGAAAAATGTACTTCATCCTGTGGAGTGATGAGAAAAACAGCACTGAGCAAGATGGATGGGGATTTTAACAGGATGATGGCAGCAGTGCCTAGGACAGACTGGGCACTGTCCCTAGACTTTTTCAATTAGGATTTGTGCATTTATTTGAAAGGCAGAGGGACACATGGAGAAGAAGAGACAAAGGTTTTCCCTGTGCTGGTTCACTCCCCAGATGCCCACAACAGCCAGGTCCAAGTGAGATTCTGGAGCTCCGTGCACACCCTGCACGTGGCAGGAACCCGAGTACCTGACCATCTCCTGCGGCCTCCAGGGACTTCAGCACGAAGCTGAGGGGGTGCACAGAGCAGCAGGGACTGGAAGCAGCCTCCCACGGCCGGCCGCTCACTGCTGTGCCACGTCGCCTGCCCCCCGCCCCCATGCCTTTTATACACGAGATTCATTTGCCCTGGAAATCAGCGCCCATAAAACACAAACCGTCACAGGCGTCTCTGTCAAGCATGAAGTAGCAAAACTCTCAACAGTTCTGACTGACAGGCGAAAGCCGTATTCGCTGGGAAAATAAAGCAAATGACACTCGGAAGAACAATAAACCAGAAGAACAGATGGATCGGGAACTTTCGAGGAGGAAAGCAATGATTGATTCAATTAAGGATGCTAATGGCCCCAGCATGAATGAACCAACAATTCCAGCTCTCAGCACACTGGGCTGCAGAACGACTCCCTGGTTTAACGCAGGAATTCACCAATTGAATGCACATCACTCCTGTGGTTATTTAGGTAAACAAAAATATTAGTTTAAAAACAGGTATCTAAGAGGAAAAAAAACTGCAGGTTCCAGAGGAGAGCCCAGACTAGGAGCAGGAAGCTCCACGCAGGGAAGGTGACCCCCCTGCATCCTCCCCGCGGGCAGGATTTCTGCAAGACCCCCCCCCCCCCAATCTCCACTAACTCAACCCCTTCCCAGGTGTTTGCTGTCTTGCAAACACCACTGCTGGGAGGAAAAAAACAGGTCTGTTTTACTAAAGTAAATGAACAAACCAATATGCGGATTTTTTTCAGATAAGAACAAGTCTTAAAAAATAAGAACGAGGTCCTTTTAAAACTTTGCGGGAGGGCGGGCAGGGAAGCTGGAGCATCAAATCCCATTAGGATGGGGGTGAAGCTTGACACCGGTGGTTGGGCCATGTGGCCACCTGGCTGCTAGCAATGGTGGGGGAGGGGGGCTAGAGCCTAGGATGGTGTCAGGGTATAGATCACGCCACAGATAGAACGGCCCTATTTTCCTCCCACTGACCTGTACGGCTTCCCCACGTGGTCGTGTGGCTGTTCCCTGGCTGTGCCACACAACAGACCTCATGGAAGGAGTAAATAAAATCTATCAGTTGTGGTTTCGAAGTCCAAGGTAGGGGCTGGCGTTGTGGCACAGTGGGTTAAGCCACCGCCTGCAATGGCCAGCATTTCACCATGGAGCCAGCTGGAGTCCCAGTTGCTCCACTCCTCATCCAGCTCCCCACGAATGGCCTGGGAAAGCAGCAGCTAACGGCTCAAGCGCTTGGGTCCCTACTAACAAAGTGAGAGACCTGGATGAAGCTCCAGGCTCCAACATCGTCCTGGCCCAGCCCTGGCTGTAGCAGCCATTTGAGAGTCAAACAGCAGTAGATGGACTATGTCTCCCTCCCTCCTTCCCTCCCTCCCCTTACTCTGCATTTCAAATAGATAAAAATGAATCTTTTTTATTAAGGCTGATGGTAATGAAGTTATTTAATGCAAGGGGACAATGGAATATAAGACTTATTTTACTGGCAGAATTTTTTAAATGCTTTATTTTATCTCCTAATGGGGTTGTTTAAAGTTGTCTACCTGATTTAACATATTGCAGGAGCATTAAATAATCTGCAGATTTTAAATAGCCTCTGAGCATCACAAAGAATTTCAAGGATGAGGTAGGTGATAGCTCAGCATGGGATACCCACTTCCAACCCAGCTCCACGCTGGTGCACCCAGGAGGCAGCAGGTGCCGGCCCAGGCATGCGGGTCCCAACCACACACTTGGGAGACCCGGATGGAGTTCCGGGCTCCTGGCTTCCACCTGCTGCGGCCCTGGCTGTTTGGGGCACTGAGGAACTGAACCAGTGATGAGAGAATGGGAGGTTGACATCTCTGTCTCCCTCTCTGCCTTTCAAATAAAATCAAAATTCTAAAAACCACCTAGCTTTCAGAGTATTCAAATGAAAGGCGAGAGAAGACGGCTCCCGGGGCTGTGAAATTTGCTCAGGGCTTACGGAGCAGCATCCCGGGGCTCAGAGTCCCGGCGCCCGGCCCCTCCAGCTCCAGACCTGCCCCCCACCGCCCTCAGGGCTGCGACCCCCTCCCCCAGGAGAAACAATGGTAACTGAGACCACCTGCCCACACGGGGGAAGACACACTCTCAAAACCTCAGCACCTCCCTGCCACGGTGCCGCCCACTGGACACTTTACCCCACCCAGCCCCCCAAGACCCCCGGAGCGGGAAGACAGCCACGGAACAAGAAAGGCTGCTCTGGGCCGGCGCCGCGGCTCACTAGGCTAATCCTCCGCCTAGCGGCGCCGGCACACCAGGTTCTAGTCCCGGTCGGGGTGCCGGATTCTGTCCCGGTTGCCCCTCTTCCAGGCCAGCTCTCTGCTGTGGCCAGGGAGTGCAGTGGAGGATGGCCCAAGTGCTTGGGCCCTGCACCCCATGGGAGACCAGGAGAAGTACTTGGCTCCTGCCATCGGATCAGCGCGGTGCGCCGGCCACAGCGCGCCGGCCGCGACGGCCACTGGAGGGTGAACCAACGGCAAAAGGAAGACCTTTCTCTCTGTCTCTCTCTCTCTCTCTCACTGTCCACTCTGCCTGTCAAAAAATTTAAAAAAAAAGAAAGAAAGAAAGAAAGAAAGGAAGGAAGGAAGGAAGGAAGGAAGGAAGGAAGGAAGGAAGGAAGGCAGGCAGGCAGGCAGGCAGGCAGGCAGGCAGGCAGGCTGCTCTGGTGCCCTGTGACGGAAACCGCCAGGCGCAAGCTCCACCAGGTCAGCCGCCTCTGAGCGCAGTCTCGCAAAGGAAGCGCATCCGGGGTTTTCCGGGCTCTCATGACGTGGAAACTGTGGTCCTGATGCCACGTTCCCATCAGATTTGAAGCCTTGGGACGGCATCGTCAGGGGAGGCTTTTTAGTCTCATGCCATCTTCCACAAAGGGCAGCCCCCAGAGACCCGGGCTGGCTGTTCTGGCACCTGAAACCCCAGGTCTGATGCAGGAACTCAAGCCCCACACTGCCTCCCTTAAAGGGGCGGAGCCTGCAGGGGCGGAGCCCACAGGGGAAAACCAAGGCCTCCGCTTGGGGCCCACAGAGCACAAGCCTCCGGTGAGCTTCTCACCCAAGTCAGAGCCGGAGAGAAGGCGCCACCCACGGACCGGACAGGATATTTGCACACAATGCATCTGATAGCATCCACAAGATACAAGAAGCTTGCAAAATTCAACAACAAAATTAAATATTCCATTTAAAATAAAATTAGCAAACAGGGAAGATCGCCCTTGTGGTGAAGCTGGTTAAAGCCCCGGCCTGCAGAGCAAGCATCCCATGTGGGCTCCGGTTCTAGTCCCGGCTGCTCCTCTTCCAATCCAGCTCCCTGCTAATGGCCTGGGAAAGCAGTCAGGGATACCCCAAGTGTTCGGGCCCCTGCACCCACATGGAAGAACTGGAAGAGGCTCCTGGCTTTGGATTGGCCCAGATCCAGCTGTTGTGATCATCTGGGGAGTGACCCAGCAGACGGAAGACCTCTCTGTCTCTCCCTCTGTCTATAGCTCTGCCTCTTAAATAAATAGATCTTTAAAATGTATCAGACAATGAAGAGAGGGGGGCAGAGAACAGGCACTGCTTCCCCAGGCCCTGCAGGTGACTTTCACTCCTGAGGTTAGAGATGTTGATGGGGGAGTGAGAGGTAAACTGTGCTCCCCAAGTCTGATGACAAAGGCCCCCTGTGCGGGCACACAGTTCCGACCCCGGCCCTGGCCTCTCTTCCTCACCCCAGCGAAGCCTGCGTGAGGGACATGGTCCAGGGGCACTGGTGCCCATCCTCTCAGGGCCTCAGAGCTGTGACAGCCACATCAGGGGACCTCGGACAATCAGTCATCCGTGGGACACCTGGCATGCACTTCTCTTTCAGGGCAAGCCGCGGTGGACACCTCTTCTGGACCCAGTGCCATTACAGGGGAGCAGAGGCGCTGTCCCTACTGCTCCTCTGCCCACTGCTAGCTCAGCCTGCCGCCCCGGACTATGCTAATCACCACGAAGTCACGGCAAACCCAAAGACAAAGCCGTGGGCTGACCGGCGTCGGGATCTGAATACTAACACGTAGGAAGCCAAATCCGGAGTCCTCACCATGTCTCTAGGTGTCGCGGACCGCAGCCCCACACCGGCGCCTCTGCAGCGAGGCATACAGGTGACAGGAAATCCAGTCCCCCCACCCCACAGTCCCCCAAAAACAACCCGCCATCAATTAACGTTGTCAGCAGCAGCAGAACTCAATCTTGTCCCCTGTGTGCACAGGTGAACAGACTGGTGGTTCCCGCAGCGTGTTTCTAGGCAACCCAGCTCCATGGACGCGTCGCACACAAGCCAGGCAAAGACTGGAACGGGCCTGCCACCCCGGCCAGGCTCTGAATGCTAATGCCGGGGCAGAGAGGAAGGGCTCCTTGCGGCTCACCGAGAAAAAGGCGGGAAGATCGAGCTGCAAATACACGCTAATTAGAAGTCAGGGTGCCGCTCCTGTGGCTGAACCCAAGCCTACTGCCCCCCAGGACTGCCCACGCACAGAAGGGTTCATTCCTTCATAAACTCCTGCACCGTTAGCTCCGCAAAGGACGCGTGTGTGCTTGCTAGAAATCAGGAGAAAAAAACACCTTCCCAAACTGTCCACGCTGGTGCTGTGAAATCTGTTCAGTCCCCGTGGCAAGATTTAGAGGACACCATCATGGCCTAAGAGCCCCCACGCAGAGTCACACACACACACACACACACACAGAGCCACGGAACAAGCAGCCCAAGGCCGCAATCATCTCCCACGGAGCACGGTCTAGCACAGGTCCTCCTCTCCCTTTGTCAGATCCGTCAGTGAGGTGAACGCCCTTGACCCCTGTAAAACAGGCATGAAAAGCCCCGTTTCCCGGTCAAAACTCCGCAGGACCACAGAACATAACACACGGGGTGAATGGGGATAGGAACCATTTACTCAATGTGTCCACTGATACTAGAATCAACTTACAGGTGACACATCCTCCAAATCCTTAAGGCCACAGTCAGAGAAAATGACCCGGGAAGAATTAAAGGGTCCAAGTTCTATTCCAAACACAGTAAAACCTTTCTTTGAAAAAAAAAAAAACAAACTTAGCTGAGCCATACCCTGGGTGTATCCTTTTAAGAGGAATTCTAGGCAATTAAAGAGAAGAGGAGGGGGAGGAAGGGGGAAGGGGGAAGAAGGAGAGGGGAAGGGAGAAAAGGGGAGAAGACGGTAGAGGAGAGGAGGAGAGGGGAGGAGAGGAGGGGAGGGGAAGAGAGGAGAGGGGAGGAGAGGAGAGGGGAGGAGAGGAGAGGGGAGGGGAGGGGAGGAAAGGGCAGGAGGGCAGAGGAGGAGAGGAGAGGGGAGGGGAGGGGAGGAAAGGGCAGGAGGGCAGAGGAGGAGAGGAGAGGAGGGGAGGGGAGGGGAGGGGAGGGGAGGGGAGGGGAGGGGAATTCTAGACAATTAAAGAGAAAAGAGAAAATAAATAATTAAATCTGGGCCAGCACTGTGGATAAAGCCACCTTCTGAGACAACCACATCCCCTGTGGCCACCAGTTCCAGTCCCGGCTGCTCCACTTCTGATCTAGCTCCCTGCCAATGCACCTGGGAAGGCAGCAGCAGATGGCCCAAGTGCTTGGGCCCCTGCACTCATGTGGGAGACCTGGAAGAGCCTCCGGTCTCAGCCTGGCCCAGCCCTGGCCATCGCAGCCACCTGAGGAGTGAGCCAGAGGATGGAAGACCTCTCTCCCCAACCTCCTCCATCACTCTGCCTTTCAAATAACTAATTTTTTTTATCTGTAAAATACTCCCAGTAGTAATTGAATAAATCTTCATTTATTTTAAAAATTCTTAAGGCATGCCCCGTTTTAAGTCAAATGGGAAGGTATCATATACCAGTGATACAGCATCGTCAGAGACTGAGTTTTAACCGACCGAACGGCTGACAGGACAAGAACGCCCCTTGTGCCAAGCACCAGGCTTCTGATTCCCGCGCCATGGTCTCACTCGCACCTGGCACATGGGGGCCGGGAGGGATGACAGGCAGTGACTCCTGCTCTCCTCTGGATCGGCACAGCGACTCTGCCTCTCCACCACCTGCACCGCTCATCCGACATGTCCTTATGTCCTCTGCCCCATTCAACTCAGCTGTCTAAGGTGCCCACTTAGCTGTCAGACACATGCCAAGTAACTAACAGCTACCACGGTCACGATGGAAAACAATTTCAAATCTCCCGTTTCACAGTCTTGGTGGAATTCCAAAAATCAATTTAATTTATTAGTAAATAATGAGATTTTTGAAACCTAACTCTTCCTTACAGTTTTCTCTAATCCTGGGTGTTGTCGCTAAAAACATTCCAAAAACTTGGAGCTGTAGTTTGAATGGTTCCCAAGCTCCAAAGGCCCCCCGGTACGGGCAGGCGTTTGGCATCCCAGCGAGGTCACCACTTGGGGACACCCACGCCCCCATCACCTGCCGGGTTTGAGTCATTTTTCTGTTTCCAATCCCAGGCGCCTGCTACCGTGCACCCTGGGAAGCAGCAGGTGATGGCTCAATTACGTGGGTCTCTGTCACCCATGGGGGAGACCCAGATGGGGCTCCTGGCTTCGGCCTGGCCCAGCCCGGGCTGTTGGGACCATTTGGGGAGTGAACCAGCTGGATGGAAGGTCTTTCTCTGCATCTCTCCCTCCCTCTGTGCCTTCACAGTCAATCCTCATTATGAGACTTTAGGAGGTAAAAAGAAAGCTTATAGGTAAGAGGGATAAAGAGGCTCTCCCCTGCAGAAGGATCAGTCCACCCACGTGACAACAGGTATTAACAGGTGCACACACCAGAGCTGTCTCAGGAGTGGGGCTCACTCGACGGCCCATCTGTGGAGGGCTGGCTGTCCCCCACAGGGAGGTCCTGCACCTGCTCCGGACATCACCAGCAAGAAAACCATCACCAGATGCCGCCCCACAGCCTAGGACCAGAACCAGAAGTCCAAATAAACCTCCTTTCTCTATAAGCTACACAGCGTGTGGCGATGAATCGTCAGCAACAGACGACTGACTCACACACGTGGTCTCCCACATTTAAAGGAACAGGCTGAGGGGTCAGCATCGAGACACAGCAGGTTCAGCTGCTACTTGCTAACGCCTGCATGTTTGCCAGTTTGATTCCTAATGCCCCACTTCCGATGCAGCTCCCTGCTAACGCGCCTGGGAAAGCAGTGGAGGATGGTCCCCCCACCCACGTGGGAGACCCAGAAGCTGCTCCTGGCTTCAGCCTGACCCAGCCACAGCCAACAGGGCCATTTGGGGAGTGAATCAGCAGATGGCAGGTTTCATTCTCCCTCTCCTTCTCTCCATAACGCTGCTATCAAATAAATCAATAAATATTTTTTTAAAGTTCCACCATAGTACTCCTTTTTTTTATTTATTTATTTATTTTTTTTGACAGGCAGGAGTGGACAGTGAGAGAGAGACAGAGAGAAAGGTCTTCCTTTGCCGTTGGTTCACCCTCCAATGGCCGCCACGGCCGGCGCGCTGCAACCAGCGCACCGCACCGATCCAATGGCAGGAGCCAGGTACTTCTCCTGGTCTCCCATGGGGTGCAGGGCCCAAGCACTTGGGCCATCCTCCACTGCACTCCCTGGCCACAGCAGAGAGCTGGCCTGGAAGAGGGGCAACCGGGACAGAATTCGGTGCCCTGACCGGGACTAGAACTTGGTGTGCCGGCGCCATAAGGCGGAGGATTAGCCTAGTGAGCCGCGACGCCGGCCCACCATAGTACTCTTTAAAAAACAATGTAGGCCGGCGCCGCGGCTCACTAGGCTAATCCTCCGCCTAGCGGCGCCGGCACACCGGGTTCTAGTCCCGGTCGGGGCACCGGATTCTTTCCCGGTTGCCCCTCTTCCAGGCCAGCCCTCCGCTGTGGCCAGGGAGTGCAGTGGAGGATGGCCCAGGTGCTTGGGCCCTGCACCCCATGGGAGACCAGGAAAAGCACCTGGCTCCTGGCTCCTGCCATCGGATCAGCGCGGTGCGCCGGCCGCAGCGCGCCGGCCGCGGCGGCCATTGGAGGGTGAACCAACGGCAAAGGAAGACCTTTCTCTCTATCTCTCTCTCTCACTGTCCACTCTGCCTGTCAAAAAAAAAAAAAAAAAAAAAAAAAAAACAAAAACAATGTAAGCCGGCGCCGCAGCTCACTAGGCTAATCCTCCGCCTTGCGGCGCCAGCACACCGGGTTCTAGTCCCGGTCGGGGCGCCGGATTCTGTCCCGGTTGCCCCTCTTCCAGGCCAGCTCTCTGCTGTGGCCAGGGAGTGCAGTGGAGGATGGCCCAGGTGCTTGGGCCCTGCACCCCATGGGAGACCAGGAGAAGCACCTGGCTCCTGCCTTCGGATCAGCGCGGTGCGCCAGCCGCAGCGGCCATTGGAGGGTGAACCAACGGCAAAGGAAGACCTTTCTCTCTGTCTCTCTCTCTCACTGTCCACTCTGCCTGTCAAAAAATAAAAAAAATAGGCCGGCGCCGCGGCTCACTAGGCTAATCCTCCGCCTAGCGGCGCCGGCACACCGGGTTCTAGTCCCGGTTGGGGCGCCGGATTCTGTCCCGGTTGCCCCTCTTCCAGGCCAGCTCTCTGCTGTGGCCCGGGAGTGCAGTGGAGGATGGCCCAGGTGCTTGGGCCCTGCACCCCATGGGAGACCAGGAAAAGCACCTGGCTCCTGGCTCCTGGCTCCTGCCATCGGATCAGCGCGGCGGCCATTGGAGGGTGAACCAACGGCAAAGGAAGACCTTTCTATCTCTCTCTCTCACTGTCCACTCTGCCTGTCAAAAAAATAAAAAATAAATAAAATAAAAAATAAAAAACAATATAAAACAAAATCCTGGTATGTGGTAATACTTGTTTCTGTCTTTTTCCATGAAATATAGGCCTCATGCTAAAAACTAGCTGACAAAACTGGCTCATAACAAAAATCAAGCAAGATTTCATTTAAGCGTCCTTTCAATGTAATAATGATGACACCGTTTAAGTTACACACAGCTTGTTCAATGAAAAATATGTCCTTGGAGCTCCTGGGAAAATATTATTTTCTGAGGTTATTAAAAGCTATGCAGAGAGAGACAGAATTCACTTTCTTCAATTTCAAGACTATTTTAATTCCACTTCTTTCACACGAGCAGGAAGCTGGTACTCAAACCCAGACACTCAGATGTGAGACACCAGCGTCTCACCCAGGGGGGCCAGACATCTGCCCCTCGACCTCATGAAAAATGTGAGGCGACCAGGTCCCAAAGACAGGGCTGGGTGACCTTCAGAGGCGGTGGCGGCAAGGAGGGACTTGGCTGGGTGTACATAAGAAATAGGAGTAGACTCTCAAAACGTGGGGATCACAGGCAACCCCTCCAGCATCCAGAAATTTCTACGCAGCCTGCCTGACACAGGAGACAGGCAGGAGCTGATTCACTGGCAATCGCAGCCTTCCCAACGACAGCGCAAGCTGGGCTTCACACGCGCTCCACAGCCATGGCAACATAAAGCATAGGACGCTCATATCAACTATTTAAAAATTTACACCAGGAACCAAGGAATTCCCCAGCAGAAATATAACAACGCGCTAGAAGTTTCATTATGTGAATTTATTGCCCATTCGCTTGTCTTAAAAGTGGTGCCATAAAACATCTCGTCCTTTGCTGTTCCGAATAACATTTGAAAGAAGTCATAACTTGCGGAGGAGCGCTTCTGGAGTTTTCTCTGAAGTCCCATCTAAGACCGCTGAAGCGACGGTGAGCTGGCACGCTGCCCACGGTCTCGGGCAATCATCAGCGCCGCTAATGACACAGTGAAAACCACTCCAGCGTCCAGCTGCTTGGCTTTCCTCCCGAAGCCCCCGGGGGCAAGGTGGAAGCTAGCAGCAGCTCAGAAAGGCAGGGCGCGGTCACTCCGGCCTCGGTCGCTGCAATGCGTGTGTGCGTGTGCGTGTGTGTGCACACACACGTGCCTGCTCGTGAAGAGGAGCTACCTGGCTTCCTCGCGCTGATGCTGTGCAGCACACTCTGTGAGTTGCTGACTGCGGCCAACACCTGCTGTCGCCTTCCACCTCAGACGGGCAGGGGACATGCAGCACGGAGGGCACCCGCTGACTTAGCCGCCAGCTGTCCCCTGGCCTCATCGACGGCCGCAGCACGATGGAGGCGGGACATTATGTGGCGCATCCTAAAAGCAGGTGCTCGTCCTCCTTCCTCCCTGCTGCCTGAACATGACAGCGGACACGTAGGCGTCCACCTTGCACCAGGAGGGAATGCACAAAGGGCGGCCCTGCAGTGAGACACCCCCCCCCCCCCCCATCTCCTGTTCTCAGACGCTGAGGCCATCACGCATCCCGGCCCTGGACTGGCAACCGCTCGCTGTCTTTGACGTGGGAGAGAATTCGTTTTCTAGCAAACAAACCTTCTGTGATGGTTCCGGGGGGGGGGGGGGGGGGTGCAGTTATGTGCGGTCACACTTAGTCCTAAGTAACAGTAAGGCTTAGCCAAATCCCCCTGACACATAATACAATTCTGACAACAAAGATAGAAACGCCATTTCTGTTTGAATGCTAGGAAATTCAAATCAGGTTGAAGCACACGCCAGCAAAACAAACCACCAAGAAGAAAGAACCCAGGGTACCGTCCACAACCACAACAGGAACATCAAAGTGTGTCAGTCTCAAAGACAGAGTAGAAGGCGCTCCCCGGAGCTCAGAGCACGCGCACGCTCCCGGCCTCCGTGCTCAGGTTCTGCTCCCGGAGGGAGGCGGCGGCTGAGACCCCTGCAGGTGTGTCTCATCTGAAACCCCCGTCTCTGCTCTTCCTCTGCCATCGGCTAATCAGTACAGCCTCCTAAATTGAGGAAATGGTGTTCAATCAAGCTGCTTTTAGGCATAGTTAAGAAATACGCAGAGAAAACATCATTAGGAAATCCTATCTTGCAGAGGTCACCGCGCGGATGAAATACGAGGCACGTCCGTGAATCCACTTTGTAAACGCTCAAGCACGATACAGATGATGTTAGCATTGATTCTACCTCAGAACCCAGGGAGGAAGACAGACCCTCCGCCTTCCCACAGCAGAATGTGTCTTGCGATTCCCTATCGCTTAGTGCCCCAGTCTTAGTCCACGAATAGGATGTGTTTTTTTAAAAAAATAAATAAATGCAAGTTAGGAGCTACTTTTAATTCCTTTATCACCACCGATGTGATTCCTACAAATAATATGACCATTTCTAGACATCAGTCTGTTACCATCAATCACCCAGGACGACTAAATCTTAGTACCACTCAGTGATCATCGTCACACACTGATGTGAAGGCAGGAAGATGCCTGCTCACCCTCTTGATGGTACCTCGTGGTCCCAACCAGACACGCACCTGCTGATGTAGGACTCCTGAAACCAAAAGGACCACCCACACCACATCTGCAAGACGGAGAGCGTACCCCTGCTCTTGTCCACGGGCACCTGTCTCTCCTGCTTCATAAAAGAACATTGAACAGGGCCGGCGCCACGGCTCACTAGGCTAATCCTCCGCCTTGCAGCGCCGGCACCCCAGGTTCTAGTCCCGGTCGGGGCGCCGGATTCTGTCCCGGTTGCCCCTCTTCCAGGCCAGCTCTCTGCTGTGGCCAGGGAGTGCAGTGGAGGATGGCCCAAGTGCTTGGGCCCTGCACCCCATGGGAGACCAGGAGAAGCACCTGGCTCCTGCCTTCGGGTCAGCGCGGTGCGCCGGCCGCAGCACACCGGCCACGGCAGCCATTGGAGGGTGAACCAATGGCAAAGGAAGACCTTTCTCTCTGTCTCTCTCTTACTGTCCACTCTGCCTGTCAAAAGAAAAAGAACATTGAATGGATGCTGTCTCGGGATAGTCCACTCAAAGCCCTTCTGCAGTAGGAGAAGCAAAGAGCTTTGTGCCTTGCGGAGCGGGGTTTCTGTTTCACATGGCCCCTGCTACCCGAAACCCACGTGGTGAACAAGCCACCAGCTCCAGGGAAACACAGACCCCACCCACACCAAAGGGCATTCGATGATGGCTCCGTGGCCCCAGTTCAGCCATTGAGGACGGCAGGGACATGGACCTGGCTCCTCGCGAAGTTGAGAGCCCTCATCATGCACCTGACCCAAGAAACATCCCCGCTGCCTGAACACCGCTTGTCTAGTTCCTCTTCAGTACTCCCACTGGAGAGACACTTGTTTTATTTTTCTGTTATTGAGCAGAAGCTCTTGTCTTCCCAGCTGCTGCGCTGTCTCACGGCAACTGAGGCCGAGCCACACGGCACAGGAACTCACGGAGGACAGCACACTGCTCAAGTGAGCACTTGACATTTCTCCGGTCTAAGGGCTGGAAAACTGGAGGCCAATCTACTTCTTGTTCTTGTGCAATTCGTGGAATCATCAGCTGTCATTTTTCCACCCCAAAACCCCTCTGCTAAGTAGGTTTTTGTCCTCCTCTGAACCCATGGATTATTTCTCCCCAGATGTCACTCATTTTCCAAAAGATGATGTTTTCATCCTTTGCTTTCACATAAAACTTGAGTTTGATCCAAAGCCTCATTCTTTTTTTTTTAATATTTTATTTATGTGAGAGGTATAGTTACAGAGAGAAAGGTCTTCCATCCGCTGGTTCACTCCCCAACTGGCCGCAACAGCTAGAGCTGAGCTGATCTGAAGCCAGGAGCCAGGTGCCTCTTCTGGGTCTCCCTCATGGGTGCAGGTGCTCAAGCACTTGGACTGTCCTCCACTGCCTTCCCAGGCCATGGCAGAGAGCTGGACCAGAAGTAGAGCAGCCAGGACTTAAACCGGCACCCATATGGGATGCCAGTGCTGCAGGCGGAGGATTAACCTACTGCGCCACAGCACTGGCCCCAAGCCTCATTCTTTCTAACACTGATTAAAACAATAAGAGCAGCTGGCGCTGTGGCACAGTGGGTTAAAGCCATGACCTGTGGTGCTGGCATCCCACATGGGCGCGATTCATGTCCCGGCTGCTCCACTTCCAACCCAACTCCCTGCTAATGGCCTGGGAAAGCAGTAGAAGATGGCTCAAGTGCTTGGGCCCCTGCACCCATGTGGGAGACCCGGAGGAAGCTCCTGGCTTCAGACCACCCTAGCCCTGGCCATTGTGGCCATGTGAGGGGGGTGAACCAGTGGATGGAAGCTCGCTCGCTCACTGTCTCCCTCTCGCTCTCCCCCCCCAACTCTGCCTTGCAAATAAATAAGAAAAAAAAGCAAAAACAAAAAACAAGAGGCACCCAATGTACCCTGATCTATAGATTCCATTAATATAACGCCTGGCTAATTCTTCTAGATCATTAAGAAAATGTACACCAACACCCGTTCTCTGTTCGGCTGGGTATGTTTTCTATGATCCCTGCCTCCTGGACAGTTTATTACACACTTGCCATTTCTTTATCCAATTCAGTTAATTCGTGTATAAGATCTCAAAAATATCGCTTTCCCAAAATCATGATATTTAACATCTACAACATTTTTTTAATCAAGTAATTTTATAAGCTATCAAGGAAAGCAATCAGGTTTTTGTACGATGATTACTCCTTTAAAGTCTTTAGTCCTGCTTCCATTATCTTATAGATGTTTACGAATTCTAGTTAATGTTTTTTTCATCAGTCTATTAGGAATTGAAATTAAGCTAACTGGAAGCTAATTTTTCTTGTTAAAAACAATCCACTAAATTTTGCCTGCTAATTCTTGACTATCTCTAGGCACTAAGGGCACAGAACTTTCTCATTTTTCTTCTCTTGGTGAACCTCTGGAATCCAGCAGACAGCACTACCTCCGTAATCAGAACGAAGAGAAGACAGGCGTGGGGTGCAAGGTGGCTCAGAGGTTGCTGGGCACAAGTACTCCCTGTCCGTCACATCCTTCTGCAGACGAGTGCCAAGTGACTCCAGATGGAGACACACACGCCTCTAAGGAAACAGGACAGCTGCACACACACACACACACACACACACACACCTCTAACACCGCCCGACTCGGAGGAAGCAAACAGGAAAGCTAGGAGTTGACCTTGTCACCAATGCATTCGTGTGTGCATCTCATGTACCAAAAATGCAGGTCAGTATCCCAGAACCAGGCAATCAGAATTCTCCACAAAATTTGGACTGGCATTCAATGAAAGAAAAATCTCCCACGAATTCCATGATAAGCAAAAATCCATGAGAAGAAAACGGGATTTTTTTGTGTGTTGTTTCAGTTGTGTGGCACAGAGACAAGACTGTTCCCAGGCTGGTTTGGCCAGGGCTGGGAACTCAGTCCACGTGTCCCATGTGGGCAGGAGGGACCCACTCACTGCATCACCTCTGCTGTCCAGGGCCTGCATCAGCAGGAACTGGAAACAGACGCCAGGGCTCAGAATCCTACCAGACACCCCGAGGTAGGGAGCCCGTGTCTCACAGGCGAGGCCAGAACCCCCCCTGCTGTAACCACCACCACCCACCCCGCCTTTGCTTGTACTGCTGCTGGTATTACTACTGCTGCTACTGCTAATAGTACTACTACTAGTGCTGCTGCTGTTACCCACCCCGCCTTTGCTTGTGCTGTTACTGCTGCTATTACTACTGCTGCTGCTACTAATAGTACTACTGCTACTAGTGCTGCTGCTGTTACCCACCCTGCCTTTGCTTGTGCTGCTACTGCTATTACTACTGCTGCTACTGCTAATAGTACTACTGCTACTAGTGCTGCTGCTGTTACTACCACCACCCACCCCGCCTTTGCTTGTACTTGTACTGCTGCGGCTGCTGCTACTGCTACTGGTATTACTACTGCTGCTGCTGCTACTAGTACTACTGCTACTAGTGCTGCTGCTGTTACCCACCCCGCCTTTGCTTGTACTGCTGCTGCTGCTGCTACTGCTACTGGTATTACTACTGCTGCTACTGCTAATAGTACTACTGCTACTAGTGCTGCTGCTGTTACCCACCCTGCCTTAGCTTGTGCTGCTGCTGCTGCTATTACTACTGCTGCTACTGCTAATAGTACTACTACTAGTGCTGCTGCTGTTACTACCACCACCCACCCCGCCTTTGCTTGTACTGCTGCGGCTGCTGCTACTGCTGCTGCTACTAATAGTACTACTGCTACTAGTGCTGCTGCTGTTACCCACCCCGCCTTTGCTTGTACTGTTACTGCTGCTATTACTACTGCTGCTGCTACTAATAGTACTACTGCTACTAGTGCTGCTGCTGTTACTACCACCCACCCACCCCGCCTTTGCTTGTACTGCTGCTCTCGTGGGTATAACGAGCACCCCCCAGCAGGAGCAGGTGACACTTCCGACCCTGAACCACCTGGACCCATGCCCCTCTGGGTGGCAACCCAGACACAAAGGAGCTGAGGGCATGGTCGGTGGCCTGGAACCTACTGCTCGAATAAACCGGACGCTGCCCAGAGCACCTGGCACAGGACACTGCTGGCCAGAGGGGCCAGTGACAGTGCTGCTGAGTCCCAGGCCACAGGGAAGGAGTGTCAGGTGTAGAATCCCCCACGCACAATTCCACCACGCGGGTGCAACAGCTCTCACTCCACAGACAGGAAGCTAAGTCTCGCGATAAAACAGGGGGTCCCCTGTGACACCCCAGGGCTGGGGTGAGCCCCTCCCAGCCCACGCCAACTCGGCTCAGCTCCAATAGATGCAGAGGCCAACAGCAAGCTGCATCCTCCTAACTCAGCCAGCAAAGAATGCCGTGCCCCCGAGCCTGGGGCTACTGGGCAGGAGAGATGCCTGCCAAGGAGGGGGCGGAGCCAGAGGGTTCTCCAGCGTCAGGAGGGCGAATCAGAACCGATTCTTAGGTTCTGATTCTGTTTATTTGAAGGGCAGAGCAGGATGAGATATTTCCATCCGTTCAATCACAAATACCCAGGTCAGGACTGGACCAGGCTAAACCGGGAGCCCGCGTACTTGGCCTGGAAGTGGAGCAGGGACTGGAACCCAGGCACTCTGAGGTGCAGGAGGCTCTGCCACAATGCCTGGCCCCGCTCCCCCAGACTCAATTCTGAAGCTGCTCGTAAAGAAGACATCAGGATGAAATACATAGAGAGCCCACGTCCACATTTATACACGAGTGTATTTAAACCTTCCAGAAAATCCAACTAATATTTCCTAACTGAACGCTACGTTGTACTAGATATTTAAATAAATGAGCTACGACAGATAAGTAGACCCTACCAAACACACCACAGTTAACGTACACTTTTATGATATGGGATGTGTATCACTTCTAATCCCTATTCAGGTTAACCACCACGCTCGTGCACGTGTGGGCACACACTCTCCCACCTTCCAGCACTGGAACCCATACATCACTGAATGAGTATCTCAGGGCTATTAGAAAACATTAATTCAATTCCTCAAGCTAAATTACATTTCACAAAACCCATCAATGGACTTGAGCAGAGCCTCCACATGATTAATGCGTCCTCAGAGATGGGGCAGCCGGGGGCCCGGCACGGAGAACGCACTGCCAGCCCCGCACGGGAGACCACAGTGATCCTGCCTAGATACCATACACACCTGGACAGGTGAGTGCCATTCACTCCATTCAGGGGCCCTGCACGGGAGACCACGGCGATCCCCCTTGGATACGGTGCACACCTGGAACAGGTGAGTGCCATTCACTCCATTCGGGGGCCCCGCACGGGAACGCACTGTCACCCCAGCCCAGGAGACCACAGTGATCCTGCCTAGATACCATACACACCTGGACAGGTGAGTGCCATTCACTCCATTCAGGGGCCCAGCATGGGGAACGCACTGTCACCCCTACATGGGAGACCACGGCGATCCCCCTTGGATACGGTGCACACCTGGAACAGGTGAGTGCCATTCACTCCATTCAGGGGCCCCGCACGGGGAACGCACTGTCACCCCAGCCCGGGAGACCACAGCGTTCCCCCTTGGATACGGTGCACACCTGGAACAGGTGAACTCCATTCAAGACTCTGTCATTTCAGACTCCACACTGTTCTCTCGCTAGGAAACCAGGAGAGCACAGGTTTCCAAGGAGGCTTAAAGAAAGCCCGTTGTGGAGAAAGGCGATTCCTCCATGAGCCGGACATGGCGAGGAAGGTGGCGGCGGCTGGTTAAAGCTGGACCGTTTGTCACGGATTTGCATGCATTACAGCGCACGGCGCTTACCTGTGCCCCTCCCAAGCGGTCAGAGCAGCGCCGCCCTTGGCACCTCACACAGCAAAGGCTCTGTTTCTGGAACAGTCCACCACGACCCACAGATGACACCCAGCACGGGGTCACGCTCTGTAGTACAGGGTGTCTGTCCCGCCTTGGCCTGCTAGTCGAAGGCCTCCGTGTGTGAGAGAGACAGAGAGAGAGACAGAGAGAGAGACACTGAAGTAGAAAAGCAGCATCTTCGAAATGACCACAGGAGGCCAGCACTGTGGCGTAGAAGGTTAAGCCTCCACCTGCAGCACCGGCATCCCATATGGGCGCTGGTTCAAGTCCCAGCTGCTCCTCTTCCCTTCCAGCTCTCTGCTGTGGCCTGGGAAAGCAGAAGATGGCCCAAGTGCTTGGGTCCCTGTACCCACATGGGAGACCCAGAAGAAGCTCCTGGCTCCTGGTTTCAGATCGGCACAGCTCCGGCTGTTGCGGCCATCTGGGGAGTGAATCAGTGGATGGAAGATCAATCTCCCTGTCTCTCCTCTCTGTAACTCTACTTCTCAAATAAATAAAATCTTAAAAGAAATGACCCACAATTTACACCTCACTTACAGCCTTAACAAAACCGAACACAGGCATTTTTCTGTGATTGAAAAAATGAACTACACGGCTTCTGCTAACGGATTGTTTTCTTCAGTCTGTCTCCATTACACTAATACTCAGATCACTAAGCCGGTATCAAGTGCGCTCCCACTGCTCTCGCACTGGGCTTTGCAAGAAACCAGAAAACCTCAGGACGGGGAGAAAGAAATCCCCCTGTTATAAAGACGGATTAGCCTGCCTTGGAGTCCCTTTGAAGGCAGATGAGCGCCATGAATAGAAAATGGGTTTAAACACACTCAGATCTGGGCTTTGATCCCAGTTTTGGCACCTCCTGGGCCGCCTCTGTGCGGTCCCTCCCGCTGCACCTTGCTTTTGTTGGCAGTGTTTAAAACACACAGGACAGAGCCAAGCACACGCGAGACACAGGGCCAGGGGAACTGAGAGGGACTGTGTGTCAGACACACCCATCGGCTCAGAGACACAGAACTTCTCACGGCGGGAAAAGGACCAGCCCTAAGTACACGCTGCGGCATGGTGGGTGAAGCTGCTGCCTATGACACGGGCATCTCACGTGGGCACCACTTCCCACGCAGCTCCCTGCTAATGGCCTGGGAAAGCCGTGGAAGACGGCCCAAGTGCTCGGATCCCTGCACCCACATGGGAGACCCAGAGGGCGTTCCTGACTTCAGCCTGGCCCAGCCCTGGCTGTTGAAGCCATTTGAGAGTAAACCAGCAGATGGAAGATATCTCTATCTACATATCTCTCTCTCTCTCTTCCTTCTCCTTAAAATAAATAAACAAATCTTTTTAAAAAAAAATCGTTAGGTCGAGGCAGGCGTTTGGCACAGGGTTAAGCTACCACTTGGGGCACAGCGTCCCCCATCACAGTGCCCGGTTCCTGAGTCCAACTTCCTACGAATGCGTGCACGGAGTGGACAGCAGCGACGGCGCAGGAATCCGCGTCCCTGCCACTGCCATGGGCGAGCCGGATGGAGTCCCGGGGCATCTGAGCACGGGCCAGCAGGTGGGAGATCTGTCTCCGGGTGCTTCTGTCTATCAGGATGTCCGGTTCAGACCGCAGCTGTGAAATCCTACCTTCCCTTTTCTTCCTTAGGCAAATTAGCCTCTCCTTAATATTTAAAAAGTCTTTCCTGTGCGATGAGACGGAGGAGTGGGGACAGGAAGCTATCTGTCCAACGGCACGGCAAAGATAAATGAATCAAAACACTGAGTTTTTATTACAATAGAAATTCACACTGCAAAATACTTACTGAGTGTCCATCTGGAATCTACTAACCAGAACGTCCTTTGAAGACCTAAGAACCCAGCACTTTTTGCTTGCAACAGGGGCAGTTTAAATCTACTGTAAAACAGCAAAGTCGGACGCCAGCCCGTAAAGCAGCCTCCAAGGCAGAATGCCGCTGTGTGGCTCAAAATCGCACGATCTCCTTGCATTCTCCTCCCAACGGCGTTCCCGGGACCCATACGCGGGGGTGCTTGGTCCCTTGGTAAATCACTTTCTAGGAAAGCCAGTAAAATTTATGTGTTAGTGTGGAATCATTTCTACCACTGAAACGGGCGCAAAATAAAACTTTATTTTTCACTTAATTATTTCAAATAGGAAGAGTTCAGTACTTAGGTTAAAAAAACAAACTCAGGTTAAATCTTAAAATCCCCTTGGTGTTTTTTCCCCCCTACCCTTGCCTCAAATGCCATAGAGAGAATAAAAACCAAGGCTTTCCTGGAAAAGCAGTGGGGGGAGGAGACCCCAGGGGGCCCTGAGAGACCAAATTTCATCCCAGCTACAAGGTCCCTTACATATGAATGGAGTCACCTTGGCCCGGGTGCAATCCAGCAGGTAAACTTGGGAATATCTGAGTCCAACTCGGACCCCTTTTTCCAACATGTGCTTCCTGAATCTGGTAACTGAAGACAAAATTCAAGCTGCCAACACCCAGCACAGGCGCACGGTGCAGGTCTAGGAGCTGTGGAGGTGAGGGCCTGCGTCTCCTGCACAGAGCTGCAGGGCCGAGCGCAGCACTTTTTAATATATCATCTAAATCTCAAATAAGTCTGGAGAGAGATTGCTCTGGAGAGCAGGGATTTAGCCGGCTTTAGGCACATAAATAAGAAATCGCTCCCAGCTGTGGAGTTTAAATAGCGGCAGGGTCAACTCCACACCCCAGGGTCCAGGCGTCGGCACGTCCACAACGGAGGCAGCGGGCACCGAGCTCAATGGTAGAGACGCCCACGCCACCCACCAGAGTGTCTGGGTTCCGGCGCAGGCTCCCGCTCGGGACTCCAGCTTCCCGCCGACGCAGGCCCTAACAGACGGCAGACACAAGCAGTGGGTCCCTGCTGCCCACGGTGGGGACCTGCACGGAACTCACAGCTGCGGCCCCAGCTCAGCCCTGGCGTGCTAGGATGGAGCAAGGGTGCAGACAGAGGAGGGCAGAATGCGTCTAAGCAAGAACAGCTCAGAAGCAAGGACTTGGGGCCACCAGCGTGGGACTTGGGGGGACAGCAGGACAGGAGTTCCCACAGTTGCTCAGAGAAGGACCCAACACCCTGAGTGACAGCTGCCTCCTCCACTGCTAGAATGTCAGTATTGTTTCTGTTTGCATCTATATAAAATAGAACGATATACATCATACATGTCTGTCAGTTCCAAGAACTATTCAAAGATTTCATGACCAAACGCAGCTAACAGACACGTTTGCTTTGGTGTAACGCAGTTCTGAAATCCATTCAGTTTTTTCCATGTGTACATTTTCCACCAACTGGTTGGAGGTCCCTCATGTGCAAGGATTTCTACACGTTTTGCACCAAAATAAAATCTTTGTAAACTCCACATTCCATAGGTTTTTTGAAGCACACTCGTAGTTTCTACCTCGAACTACTCCCAATAAGTTTGTGAAAGACAAATATCTTGCTTAGAAAAACAGATGGTCCTTGAGCAAGATCCCAAACATTGCTCCTCGGGGAAAACAGTACTAAGACTCAGTCTAAGGTTCTGCGCATGAGGGAGATGAAGTTGGGGGACTGGGGTGTGCGGGGGAGGCGCAGCTTCCGGTGGGGACAGTCACGCTGGCCCTGGTCCCTGCTCTGGTGAGCTGCGGCATCACCCTCAGCACGGGGGCTGCGTGTGTCTCAGCAAGCCGTCACGTCTCCAATCTTTTCTCTGGGAAAAATGCGATCCTCACCTGCAGTCTGAGAACTCTGAAACCATTGTGTTTTGAAATCTCACACAAAACAGCCGCGGCCCATCAGCGCTGACTGCTGGAGATGAAATCCTTGGCACAGAACCTCTGTGCTTACTGGAGACACGTTCCCGCCATCTACGGAAAATGAGGGGTCTACGACGCCCCCAGGAGCAGGAGGGGGCTCGGGAGCCGCCAGAGAGGAAGTGGGGTTGCAGCAGCCACGCAGGACCGGCACGAGCAGTGACCGGGAGGTCAACCTGCGGCTTCACCCCAAGGCTCGGTCCACCCCAGAATGTCACACTTTAGGATTCCAAAGTCAAAGGCGAGCACGGCATGGATGCAGCACTAAATTTCAAGCGTGTTCTGCGTAACAGGAGAACGGCGGGCTGGCTGTGGAGGATGGGGGGGCAGGGGGAGGAGGAGGAGGAGACACGCATGAAGCAGGCTCTTCTTTTTATTGACCTGGTCTGCTGCCAGGCAGGCTTCGGTTCACATCAGGAACGAAGTGGGTGGACCCCGAACGCACTGGACAGCGTGAGGAGCAGGGACAGTGGCCAGGAGCCATCCCAGGCGCAGGGGACGGAGGGCGGCTATGAACGGTCTCCAGCCTGGACGACCACTGCCACAAGGGGCTGAAGTTACACACCTGGCCACTCCCAGCATGCCCAGCCCCCCTTCTGGCCCACCCGTCTCAACTTGCCCTTCCTGGCCCTCCCTCCACCACACCACAGCCTCCAGCAGGGAGGGAGTCAAGTCCCCCCTACCCTGAGACCCCAGGCCAAACCAAACGCTCACAAAGCTGCCTCGTGGCCCCTCTGTCATCACATGCTGAGCACCTAATCCTCGATGGCTGTCTCACCACTGCACAAGGGGACTTCAAAAGGCCATGGAAAACGCAACTAAAGGATGTGTTGATTTCAGCGCAAAAGAAAAAAAATTTAAATTCTCCGGTTTTTTTCACCATGCACATTTTTCACCAATTTTTTTAAGACTCCCACATACACCCAGATCTGAGCGCAGGTTCAACATTAGGATTAAACAACTGATAGCTAAACATTTGTAAGCCAAATCTGACCCCACGGCTCACTCCACAATGGAACATGTGCAAAACACTAGCACCGACACCGGCACTGTGCTGTAGCAGGTTAAGCTGCCATCCGCAGTGCCGGCATCCCATGAGGGTACCAGTTCAAGTCCTGGCAGCTCCACTTCCGATCCAGCTCCCTGCTAATGCACCTGGGAAAGCAGTGGAAGATGGCCCAAGTGTTTGGGGCCTCTGCCACCCACATGGGAGATCCGGAGGAAGCTCCTGGCTTCAGCCTGGCCCAGCCCTGGCCGTTGCAGCCACTTGGGAAGTGAACCAGCAGATGGAAGACCTTTCTCTCTCTGTCTCTCCTCTCTCGCTCCCTCCCTCTCTTTCAAATAAAATAAATCTTAAAAACACCAGCATGAAGCTGCCATATGCAAACCCACGGCACGTGCCCACTCACTGAAGATTACGGCGGAAGGTCCCTAGCTGCTGGAGCCCAGGCTGCCGGTGTGGGACGTGAAAACCCACCCAACACCTCACGGAGGGACGCCTTAGATTAGGGGTGTTGCACGTGGCTTCAGAATCCGTGTCAGTGGCCTTGAGGCGCACACAGGAGGGAAACACTCCCTGCCGTGAGACGGTGCAGGAGAGCAGGCACCACTCGGGCACCGTGCAGACTCCCGCCTTTCCCTTCACCATCACACCTGATGCGCTCCTCACTTCTCCAACCACAGCTGTGAGAGGAGGACCAGTGAATCTGCACACGCCTCCAGCAGGGACACACATCCACGGAGATGCGTTCAGAACAGGAGCCGGGAACAGGGGAGCTGTCCCGGAAGCAGGCTGTGAAAACCGTTATCTGAAAACAAATGCATTTCTTACCATCACCGAGTATTTGCAATTTCAAACACGGTCCGTGGTAAGAGACTCCTCTACCAGGGCGGTGCTCAGCCAGGCAGTTTAAGACACCTGCGGCCCACGCCGGAGTGCCCGGGTTCCACACCGGGCTCGGCTCCTGACTCAGCTTCCTGCTAATGTGCACACAGGGAGGCAGCCGTGGGAGCCCTGCATGGAGCTCCCAGCCCCCGGATCCGGTCCCAGC
>NC_091444.1:105439997-105504997 GCF_964237555.1 Oryctolagus cuniculus | reverse complement strand
TCACTGTCTACTCTGCCTGTCAATAAATAAATAAATAAATAAATAAAAAGTATTACGATGCAGCCAGCTGCCTGGTCACCAACAGCTCTGTCACTTTGTAAACTCTGCACTGATGAAATTACCTCTACAGTGATCTGAACGAATGCCCTCCAAACCACAGCACTGGAACAGCCAGGGTGCTTTGCATTCTGTTCCCCGTGTGAAATTCTAAGTCTCGCCTTTACTGCTGTTTCATCGGGGAAATTATTTTTTGGCAAAGATGTGTTCAAAAGCACACCTGGAAAGCAAATGCTCCCTAAATGAAGAAACTAAAAAATGCAATGGATCTCACAGTGCAACAGAAAGGGAAGCGTTGAGCTCCCAGGAACTTTTCCAGGGGTGCAAGTGACTGATCCAGATGGGGTGTAGCACCCTGCCTGCCCCGTTGCAGTCTCGGAAGATTCTAAGGCCCAGGACTCAGACCCCAGGGGAGCAGGAAAGTGACGGAAGCTGAGAACAGCAGACCAGCGGACGTTCATCACTTTGAACGTCCTTGTGTCCCGCTCTGGGGCTGAGGACCCAGCAGACCTGGGGTTTTCTATGAGATGGGGTTGTGTGGCAGGTACTCAGGTTCCATCCTGTCATCTTGGAGGGCCCCGTGGTGAGACAACAAGGAAGCTGTCCCAACCAGGATAGCCTGGAGGGAGCTTTGGCTGCTAGGAGATGAGGGCAGCAGCCAGAGTGGGCACGGGGCACCAATGCTGCCTTCATGCTTCCAACCCGGGCAGCCCTGTTGGCTCCTACAGAAAACCAGGGGAGCTTGTTGTATCAGGGTCACACGGTGGATCCTGGGGGGACACATTCAGAGTGTAGGGACTGGGGCAGGGAGAGAGGCCAAACCCACTTACCCTGCCAGACCCACATCATCAACAGCCCAGGAAGCAATGTCGCCACAGCGTCACTTCACCCCTCTCCGTCATTTCAGAGCCACTTGTAGTCCCTTCTCCCTGGGAATGCAGGCACTCGCAAAGCTTGCTTTTTATCCCCACCCGTATAAGTTGACTAAATAGCGAATCTCAGGGCTCCCTTTGAAATCATCTTTCCTTACTCGTGCTAGGCTGTTTTTCAAGAGCGCTAATCCTAGCTGGCATCAGTCAGTATCTCTGGAAAAAACACAGGTGTGCAGGCAGCTGCCCAACCATGCAGATTCCCTGAAGTTCAAGAGTCTAGCCATGGTACTGTGTGCAGGCAGGTGTCTCAGCTCAGACTCCCAAGCATCTGGGAGAACAAGGGGATGGTGCTGCGGTTAAGACAGAGTGCATCTCAAGTCCCGACAACCTCTGCAGCTCCCGGGCAGGTCTGGGGGTCCGTGGAGGAAAACGGGGCGGCGGGAGTGACATACGTGCCTTTGGTCTAACCTGGTGGTGACTGTGCTGTATTCCTAAAAAGCCCTCACACTGAAAAGACAGGAGCTAGCCTATGCCTCTTGAAGCTGGCTGGGACCTCGGTGGTCTCTGTGTTGCTCTGTGATGATGCCTGGGTTGGGAGTGTGGCTGTTTGGAAGTTTGAGTGGTGGGGGCTGGGTAGCTGAGGATCAGAACTGCTCAGTGTGTGGACGGCTTCCTGGGTGATGGTTTTAGGTCCTCAGAGTGTCCGTCTGCCCAACACCGTGTCATGCATGGGCCTATGATCGTGGCTGCGTTCTCCAGTTGGATCCTCACATCCGCCTTGCAAGCAGTTTGCTTCCCTCCCTGTTGGCCAGGTCGAGCTTTGGAGAAATGGAACAGGGGAGATATTTGAATGTGGGACTGTAAATCAGAAAACTTTCTTAAAGGAGCCGGTGTGGAAGTCAAGATCAGGTTCCGGTCTGATTCCTCCCGGGGTAGGGGGGAAGTTTCTGGGTGTGGCTTGGTGTGGCACCAGCAGGGGGCAGTGTGACGCTGTGTCCACCACCCATCCCTGTGGCGCTGACCAAAGTCAAATCCAAATACCTGCAAAAGCTGTTTTTCACGAGTTTCAAATCTGAACTAAGACTGCAGTATTTACAAGCATGCCCTGCCCAAGCTATGAAGCAGAAGACTTGCCTTCCCCTGCCTTTTAAATCCATGTTACAGAAACGGAAATGAACCCAAGAGCGTCCTGGTAGGCAGAGACACGGTTGCAGCCAGATGCCTTCCTGTTCTGTTCTCGCCAGGCATCTCGCTCCCCCGCCACCCCAGGGTGCAGAGGTCGCGCCTGCCCTTGGGGAGCTTACCATCTGCTGGGACCCCACAAACAAAAGACCCAAGTGTCCCAGCGCTCTGCTGTCCTCAGAGTGCCGATCTTACTTTTTTTAGGGGGACTGGGAGAACCAGGGTATTTGGGAAATGGGGACAAGAAATACAACAGAGACCTCTCTGGAACACCCAGCACTCGGGAATCTGACGTGTTCCTGATCTCAGGCTTCGGCTACAACCCCTCGCGTGGATTCTGTGCTTTCTCAATTCCATCACAGCCGGTTGCAGCCTGCGATGGGTGTGTATGTCTGTATGTGACACAATTACAGTGAATGGCTTCCTTATTATTAAGAGAGCGTTTTTCCCCTTTTACGGGAGTTTTCGTAATTTCCTAAGTGCTGTTTTTCTCAGGGCAATTTTGCAAATATATGACACCCGGGAAGAGATACGAGTTGAAATGGTGTTCCTGGGACTGGCTCATATAGGCATCAGGAAGTTTGGAGGAGCATTAAGTTTTCAGTTTTCCCTGAAATAGCAGGGAGATCGGGAGACTGTGGTATACGCCAGGTGATGCCTTTGAACCTTTCGTGTCCTCGTTTCTGATCAGTTAAGCGGTACAACGGATGCCTTGTGTTTTGGCAAGGTTGAGTGTTGCGTTGCGTGCGCTCAGCACAGGCTCGGGATTTGCAAAGTCGGAATCCTGGTCCCTGGTCTGTTATTCACCTTGAGAAAATCGTTTCGTCTCTAGTTTCTGATTTCTTCCGCACAAAACCGAAGTCGTAAAATGGTCCCTCTCCCCGGGATGCTGGCGTCAGCGTCATGAGGAATGGAGACAGACTTTGTCGATGCCAATTGCTGATGCTCACCCTGCAGGGGGCCGTGTGTCCTGTGTCCCAGAGAAGGGGGAGTCTCCCTCCCTCCTGTACCAGCTCCCACCCTCTGAACCTGTCTGCAGTGCCAGGCCCATCCCCCAGCCTCTCCTGCCTATAAGCAAAGCCGACACAGTCATCTCGCAATGATGAGGTCAAGTTACCGTAGTGCATGTGCACTCGTGGCTTAGAGAGATGGGGGGAGCAGGTGGCTTTGTCAGTTCTTCATGTGGAAGGGAGAGCCTTGGGCCAGCGCTTCTGCTTCTCCACAGTGGGTCTCTCGCTACTAGACAGTAAGCACAAAAGCAGGAGCCTGCTGTTCCCTTCCCTGCTGTGTGCCCCGCCGCTGTCACAGTGCCCGCACACGGTAGCCACAGGACGATAAGGAGAAAACTGCTGGTTCTTTACAAATAGCCAGCTGCCACACCAAGGCGCTGGAGACACTGTGTGGTTCTCCAAGGGCTGTCTCCCACTCCCTGCAAAATAACCAGAACTGGTATGCATCTGTGATCATCTCAATTCATATATGAAATAAAACTGCAATACATTGAAAAGAGTAGGCATTGGTAAAAGTGGATGTCACATTGGTCTTCATTGTAGTTGTTTTAGCACTCTGATTTTGTTTATTTTTTTTAAGATTTATTTATTTATTTGAGAGGCAGAGTTACAGAGAGAGGGAGAGACAGAGCGGTCTCCCATCTGCTGGTTCACTCCCCAGATGGCCTCAACAGTCAAGGCTGGGTCAGGCTGAAGCCAGGAGCCAGGAACCTTTTCTCCCACGTGGGTGCAGGGACCCAAGCACTTGGGCCATCTTCTGCTGCTTTTCCAGGCCATAGCAGAGAGCTGGTTTGAAAGTGGAGCAGCCAGGACTCGAACCAGCAACCATATGGGATGCCGGCACTGCCGGTGGAGGCTTAACCAACTATACCACAGTGTTGGCCCCTAGCGCTCAGATTTTGCCTGTCTGCCCAGAATACAGAAGAATGAGGAGAGATGACGGTTTAAACTGGGATACTGGCATTTCCGAGACTTAACTAGCTTACGTGGGAAAAGGTGATTCCAGTCCGATGGGTTTTACTCCTCTTTGCTGGAAGCATCCACAGTATTTTAAAATGTAAAGACATAAGGAGCAGATGCAAACGCCTTCTAATCCAAGGTGCTTTCTTATTAACCCAGTGTTATCTGAGAACTGAAAACTCCAAGCTTGGTGGTGTCACCTTTGTCACAGGGGCTTCACCTATCTCCCCTACCCAGGGTTCGTGCTGCAAATTCTGTAGTTCGTTCTTTCAGGGCTCTTTTTTTTTTTTATTTTTTTTTTATTTTGACAGGCAGAGTGGACAGTGAGAGAGAGAGACAAAGAGAAAGGTCTTCCTTTGCCGTTGGTTCACCCTCCAATGGCCGCCGTGGCCGGCGCACCACGCTGATCCGATGGCAGGAGCCAGGAGCCAGGTACTTCTCCTGGTCTCCCATGCGGGTGCAGGGCCCAAGCACCTGGGCCATCCTCCACTGCACTCCCTGGCCACAGCAGAGGGCTGGCCTGGAAGAGGGGCAACCGGGACAGAATCCGGTGCCCCGACTGGGACTAGAACCCGGTGTGCCGGCGCCGCTAGGCGGAGGATTAGCCTAGTGAGCCGCGGCGCCGGCCCTTTCAGGGCTCTTTAAGGAAGAGGCAGCCATGTTTCAGGACCCAGCCAAGAGACAGGAAGTTCTCCCAAGACAGGCTAAGGGAACGTGGCATTATTTCCAGGGGCAAAAATTAGACTCTCCCAGATGACCAAATAGCCCCAAAGACTATTGTTGAAGGGAGAAGAGATAATCTCGTAGCAGCAACTGCAGATTTAAATCCATCTTGAAAACGGATGCTTTTTTTAAGATTTATTTATTTATTTGAAAGAGTTACACAGACAGAGGAGAGGCAGAGAGAAAGAAGTCTTCCATCCAATGGTTCACTCCCCAATTGCCCTCAATGGCTGGAGCTAGGCCAATCCGAAGCCAGGAGCCAAGAGCTTCTTCCGGGTCTCCCACATGGGTGCAGGGGCCCAAGGATGTGGGCCATCCTCTACTGCTTTCCCAGGCCATAGCAGAGAGCTGGATCAGAAGAGGAGCAGCTGGGTCTCGAACCTGCGTCCATATGGGATGCAGGCACTTCAGGCCAGGGCATTAACCCATTGCATCACAGCACCGGCCCCATGGGATGCTTTATTTTTTTTTTTTTTTTAGAAGATCTGTTAATTTATTTGAAAGGCAGAGTTACAGAGAGAGAGGGAGAGACACAGAGCTTCATCTTCTGGGTCACTCCCTAGATGGCCACAACAGCCAAGACTGGGCCAGGGTGAAGCCAGGGGCTCCATGTGGGTGCGTGGACCCAAGTCCTCAGGCTGTCAGCTGCTGCTTTTCCCAGCAGGGAGCTGAGTGGGAAGTGGAGCAGCCAGGACAGGACCCCGTGCCCATTCGGGACGCCAGTGGGCTTTACCTGCACCGCCACAACACCAGCCCCAAAAATGCTTTAATTTTTCATATGGTTTGGATCCATATTTAACGATGAGCTTTGCTGATGATTTTTCTTAATTGCTTGGGCTAACTCACACTGGATGAAAAAAAAACCCACATTGCAAAAACTGTAGCAGAATGTGAATCACTCTCCCATGTAATGAATTGGTTCTGCGAGCTCATTTTTACGACAAAAATAATTTGTGGTGGTAGTTATCAGGGAGAGGCTCGGGCTGAAAAGCGTTGGTGCGGTATTTCCTGTGCAAAACCTTCTCTACCGTGACAGCTCATGCTGGTCCCTGGAGTCCGTGTAACCCCGCGGGTGCAGACTGAATGGGGCCGGGCCTCACCGTCCAGCCGGCAGTGTTTCAGTGGCGCCCTATCCAGGTTGAGAGGGAGGGAGAGCGAGCCTGCAGACACAGGCAGCTGTGCGTTCTCTCTCCGAGCACCTCTGCACCCCCAGAACTGCCTGCAGCACTTACCATGGACTCCCCACAACCGTGCCGGCCCGGCACGCCAGGAGCCACTTGCTGACATCGGGGTGGTGGAAGAAAGGAAGTGATTATTACAAAGCACAGAGCGAGGGGCCAGGCAGCTGCCCCTTAATGCCCAGACTCCCCGAGGGGCTAGGGGCGAAGGCGATGGGGGTGAGGGGCCGTTAACTGTTTACTCCAAGTTCTTAGCCTGCACAAGGACAAGCATGCTAAGTGTGCTGACACAGATAAGGTGCACAGAGTGATGAAGTTTATTTAAAAGGTGGGAACGTGTGCACACACACACACACACACGTGAGCGTGGGTTGCTCCACACAGAGGAATACCCATGATGAAGTGGCCCCAGGCCGGATTTGCCTGTAAGAAGGGAGGGTGGGGGAGGGGAGACAGAGAGGACTCCCAGCAGCCCCTGCAGCCGTGGTCTCTGGCAGGAGAGACAGAGACCCCCTTCCAGGGGCTGGTCTCCTGTAGGACCTCGGGCTGATGCCTCTGCAGGCGTGAGCCCCCCTGGGACTTCTAGGGCACCTGCACAAGTTCTGTGTGCAGCACAGTCTCCCTGTTTTCCTGGGATCTTCTCGGGTCCCGGGTGAAGCAGAGGCATCCCTGGGCCAGGAGGCGTTTTGGTTGACGAGGAGGAGGGTAGCGTTACACGTGGGGGCTTGTGACGTCCAACTCAGCAGACCTAAACTGGCATCGTCATCCTGGCTCTTTATCCCGCAGCTAAGGTTCTCGGAGACTGAAGTTGGAGCTGGGAGGTGTGTGTGCAGCTTGTGCCCAAGTCCCTGGCCGGTCTGCAGTGCCCATGACCCTCCTCCCATTGGTGGGAGACACAGGGTCCTTGAGGGATTGTGGGTGATGGCAGGGTGGGCTTCAGCCAGCCTGGGCGCTGCGTGCAGGTGTGTGGGGGGGCCAGTGGGTTTTGCTGCAGACTTGGAGTTCCTGGAAAAGATAAGAGCGGCAGCCAGATGTTGTCTCTGGGGAAAACAGCTGCGGTCGTGACTATGGCCGTCAGGGACGGCACCTCGCCCTCAATTCAGTGACTCCATTTTCCTAAGAGCTTGTTTCACAATCCCTGATATGGGACAAGGAAACTCGAAGGGCAGGCTTGGGGAGGCGATGAGGACCCGTTCAGGGGCTCCGGCCCCCTCTTGCTCCCCGTGGAGGAAGGACCGAGCCCAGGCCGGGGGATTGCGCTCGGGGGATGTGGGCTGCTCGGCTCCTGGTACCCCCAGGCCAGGAAGACTGGGAAAGCGGCTCATTTTCTTTTGTAACATGGATCGCTCTGCCTTCCGCTCTGGATCCACCCGTGCTGACCCCACAGGAGACGCCGCTCGGCTATGTTCAGTTTCATCTCCCTTTCTGCCCCTTTCTTCTTGGCGTTCAAACATGGGTAAACTCATTTATATTTGAAAAAGAACAAAGAACAAAGAACAAAGGAAAGACGATTTCTTTGCACCATGCAGGCTGGCCCTGTCCTGAAATACCTTTATTCCTGAAAGTCTCATGCAAGAAAAATCAAGTTCATTGCTAAGAGGAGCCCCCAGATGTGATCTGGTCTCAATCGGGAACTTCAGATGGCAGCTGCCTTCTTCCTCCAGAAACCTCGTCTCTCCTGCCTGCTCCTCTCCGGCCCCCGGAGCCTGTGTGAGTGGCGGCGGTGCTGTGTCCACGGTGGCTCCCCAGTTGTTAGACAGGACACCCAGGCCGTGGCCAAAGCTGGGTCCACGATCCATCCCAGGGTACTTGCGTGTGCTGTCCCATCTTTCATCCACCTTGGAGACGGCTGCAGTTCAGCTGGGATTCTGTGTGACACTGTGTTCTGGATTTAACTCTGAACACCAGGAGAGAATTATCTGAGAGGGTTGGGGTCCTCTCAGGGGTCTCAGCGGCCTTACAGACAGTGACAGGGAAGTCTCTGGAGCAGAGGGCGTTTGCGTCACATCAAAAATACTGCTGTGAGCAGAACCACAAGCGTGATTCGAATAGAGAGGAGAGAGAGAGAGGTTCACTGATTTAAAAGCAGTTGGAAGCTGAGTGTGACAGATTTGATGTTTGACTGGGGTTACCTTTTAAGTGTATTTAAATGTATGTATTTATTTGAAAGGCAGAGCAAGAGAGAGAGAGAGAGAGAGATCTTTCATCCACTGGTTCATTCCCCAAATGCCTTCAACAGCCGGGACAGAACCAGGCTACAGCCAGGAGCCAGGAACTCCATCTGTGTCTGCAGTGTGGAAGGGAGGGGCTGAAGCAGGTGCCCATCACCTGCGGCCTTCCTGGGTGGCGTTAGCTGGGAGCTGGGTCAGAAGCCCAGGCGACACCAACCGAGGCATCCCCAGGCGGAAGCTTAACCCACTGAGCCACAACCCACACCCCATTCTTTATTTAGAATCTGGAACTACTTCCTAGAGTAAAGAGAAGCATTGACAAGGTTATGGTGCCACAGACCATATGGTATACACATGCAGACATGTGTTCAAATATGCAAAATGGCTCGTCTCCCATAGGATAATTTTATATTCATATTTCTGGTACAGTTCTATCACTAAAGCACTAAAACAGCCATGGGTATCTTTTCCCGTCTTTCCTCTCCTTTTCTCCTGTCCATTGATACTAAACAGTGGAGAAGCAAGCACCACATCACATCTTAAAATGAGAATGCAGATGACGCAGGTTGCGCTCTTGTCTGTGCCGTGGGTGGAGGTGGCTTCGTTTTGCTTGATTTGAAAGGGCAGAGTGAAGGCTGTGTTCACCCTGGAGGAAGCTCGGGACCGAGAAAACAGAAGCTAACGGTGACGAGGACCATGCTTCAAACCCGGCTGCCCCCTGACCCAGCGTGCACCCACATTGCACCGCTTTACCCCGGGCTGCAGCCAGGAGCAGCTGACCAAGGTTCTCACAGCTCCTAGAGGCTGCTGTGGGCTGCTGGGCATCCAGATGGGGGATGCAGCTGTACTACCTACAGAAGCTGAGATGAGCAGAGCTAGGGCAGGGACGCGGATGCTCCACACCGTCACCATCCACCCCCTCGCTGCTGGGAGCCAGCAGCTGCCAGTCCTGGCCCATATTTGTATGTGGTTCTTTCCCTTTTATTCTTAATCAACAGCTCCAAAGGTGGTCCTCAGGGCTGGGGCTGGTGAGTGTGTCTCCCTTGCAGGAAGTGTTCTGATGGCCCCAGGCGTCCGTGGACCCACCTGCTGCTTTGATGGGCGGCTTCACACAGGAGCTGTGATGGCCAGCAAGGTGTCTCTATGCTTTATTTAATAGCAATGAACTTTAAAAATACCCTCACTTGCATATACTCCAAAGAGCCTTCAATTCTGAATATCATCGACTATCTCACATTTGCAAGAAATCTCACCATACGAGGGTTCTTTCAAAGGTTTGTGCAAAACAAAAAAATGAATTAAAACTTAAGTTTATCTTGGTGCCAAAAAAAAATGAAATCCACACCTAGTTTTTTTGCAACACGCATTTCTTAGGAACTTTTTGATGACCCTCTCAGACCCATAGGTTTCAGAATTGTTGTGCAACAAAATAAACTAATTTTTTCAGTTCTATTTCCTAGGCTCATTTTGCAGCCTCTGCATTCTTGCGTTTCCATCTGGCGGAGGCAGCCACGTTGAATTTCTCAAACAAGAAAATCTGGCAGCCACTGGGCCAGAGGGGAAATTTTCTGTTACAGAAAGAGGAGAGCTTCCCAGGTGCTTTGCTGACAAATATTGCACCGTTACCAAGTAGCCAGGTGATGATGAACATACTTCTAGCGACAAGTGATACTCACTGTAGTTCTGCAACTGTAGCCATAGGCAGTACCCAGGCAGGCAAAGTTCATTCATTCACGTTCGTGCATTCAGAGGTTTCTGCTTGGCCTTTTTCTGTAGGATAACTGAAGTTATTCTGTTGGAAAGGGAGAAACGGGGAAACATCAGTGAATAAATAGACTTGGGAATTATCACGCTATTGTGAATGATTCTAAAGTCCCCAAATTTGACCCTTGCAAATGTTCTTTACCACACAGGTGGCCAAGCATAGATTACGATTATTAATTACTTTCCAACAAGACCCCAAGGCCAGCTAATAACTCAACTTATACATGCCTGCCCTGCGTTAGCTGCACTGTGCACCCACAACTCGCTGCTTCCTCCTGCGTGTTCCCTGCTGGTCCCCTGTTCCCCGATGTGTGGTGGTAGGAGCTGGACAGAGACAGCAGAGTGCATAGCAGTATCCCTGGGAAGAGATCTGGGGGAAGAGGAGCAGGAAGACAGACCCGGCGCTCAAAGTGGGCGGAACTGGGCAAAGCCAGTAGGAGGGTGCGGCTGCAAGCTGAGCAGCCAGGGGCAGCTGGGATCCCATGGGTGTCGTGGGAAGACCAAGTGGGGAGGAATGGTGGGAGCAGCTCTGGGCTTCTGTCCCGAACCCTGTACCGATCCACCCAGAACTGGACAGATGAGAGACTCAGGAAGAAAGCAACCATGGGGAGGTAGGCAGCCTGGGTTGGAGGTCAGGCTGTGTTGGTCGCAGAGGGATTCTGGACTGCTCACTTAACCTCTGATTCCCCGCGTGCTCAGGGGAAGAGCGAGCTACCAGCCCCGCTGGTGGCGTTGCATCGGGGGCAGAGCTTGGTGTGGTGCTTGGAGAAGAGCCAGCTGAGTGGTGCTGTGACCCTCAGGTCTCAGCATCTCACTGTCTTGATGTGATTCCATGACCAGGGGACCTCAGGTCCTGAGTGGAGAGAGAGGTGTTGCAGATTGGAGACCGGGGGTGGTGATCATGAGAGGAAGGTCTCACCCACAGACAGGGCTCGTGGAGTCGGCATTACAGCCGAGCTGGGGGAACCTTCCTCCGCCCTCTGAGACCATGTGGCTTTATTTAGTTGGCAAAGAAAAGACCTTGTGGCACGGTAGGTTAAACCGCTGCATGGGATGCCCACATCTGGTATCAGAGTGCCTGTTCAGCTCACGGCCGCTCTGATTCTGACCTGGTTCCTGCTGATGCAATAGAGGATGGCCCAAGTGTGTGGGGCCCTGCTGCCCACATTGGAGACCCGGATGGAGTTCCTGGCTCCTGGCTTTGGGCCTGGCCTTGCCTTGACTGTTGCAGCCATGTGGAGAGAGAACTAGTGGATGGAAGATAACCATCTATGTCTGTCTGTTATGTAGTTGCTAGTGGACTATTTTGATGTCCAAAACCGATTTTTTTTAAAAAATGATAGCATTCAAATCTAACTGAACTCAGCACAAGAAATAATTTGTGTGGACAGAGCCGATATTTTAAAAGTGTTATAATGTGGCTGTTTCAGAGTCAAGATCTAACAATATGTGACATTTTAATTCTGTTCCCCAAAATTCACCCTGCACTGTCTGTCCTCTTCAAGTGTGTGTCGCTGGATCCGGGTAGGAGTTGCATAGAGACACATTTCCACGGCGAGGGTGGGGAGATGTGGTTCTCACTAATGGTTCTATTGGGTCCCTACATGAGGGCGCTTCAAACAGCTCATTAAAACATGCAGACTAGGAGACGGTGATGCACCAGAGTGAAGCCACCCCCTAAGTCCCTGTGTCCACACACTCCTTGAAGTGTCCTGGTAGCAATGGCGTCACCACAGCTCCCTGCAGGCTTGAACGCTGCCGTCCAGGGCAACGTGATGGCGTCGGTCATCTTTTTGGGGCGTCTCGCCCACCCTGGAGTCTTTGTCCACAATGACACCATCTCCGGTCCTGGGAAGTTGATGTACACAGAACTCTATGTGGGGCAGATCACGTCCGTCAGGGGTGTGGCCTCCCCACCTGTCCCTCCTCCCATGGCCACTGCTGCTTGCAGGGCCACAGCCATGGCAGCCACCTCCCTCCCTCACAGGGGACGCATACAGGCAAGTAGGACAAAGGTCAGCCTTTCTACCTGTCACTCAGTTGGCCTCTCCCAGTCTCCATCCACCCCACCTCTGTAAGCCCACGCCTCCTTCCATGGCTGATCCGACAAATGTGCTACCTTCCTTCACAGTGTTCAGCTCCTGTGTTGGGGAAAACACCAGAAATCAGAAGTGAAACCCCCTGTCCCTGGGTGACTGTCAAGGCCTGTGGGTGGTGGCCGTGAGGCATCCTGGGTATTTTATTCTTTGCTCTTCCTAATTAATTTTGAAAGCATTGATTTGAAATGCACAGTTAGAGAAAGAGAGAATCCATCTTCCACCTGCTGGTTCATTCTCCAAATGGCCACAAAGGCCAGGTGGAAGCCAGGAGCCAGCAGCTTCTTCCAGATCTCCCACGTGGGTACAGGGACCCTTGCTCTTGAGCCATGCTCCACTGTTTTCCCAGGCCATGAGCAGGGGGCTGGATCAGAAACAGAGAAGCTGGGAATCAAACCGGTGTTGATACAGGACGCTGGTGTTGCAGGCGGCAGCTTCACCCACTGCCAGCCCCTTCCTGAGTGTTTTAATTGACTTGAGTTCCTGATGTGGGGGAAACCGTGACGTTGTTTGTATCTTGCAGATGGCGAAGCTGGGGTCCTGAGTTTGTAGCTGACGGCGCTGTGGACGGGAGCCCCCGGGTCTCACCCCCTGGAGGACTGTGCTGCTCTTCTGTGGACCCCTCCCCGTGCGTTCCTTCTTTTCAGGTAAGGTCTTTTTACTAAGTCGCCAAGCGAGCATCCGTCATCTCGACCATGAATGACTCTATGAGCTAAAGGTCCATCTATAATGCTCAGCATCTGTGAATTCCCTCCGCGAGCCCCAAGGGGGTGCAACGTCCGAGCTGTGCCTTGCCGTCCTCCCATAGAGCTGTTGGTGCCTTTTTCAGCGGGTCTGTGCTCTCCGGGCGGTGCCGTCCACGCAGGTGTAACATTTCCAGCCCTGAGCCATGCCTTCTATTGGTGACTCACCCGTCTTTGTGTCCACACGCTGGCTTGCAGCAGCTGTGACTGACACCTAAGGAGGTGGGACATGTGTGTATCATCTGATGGCTTTGTGTCTGTGGGCTGCACAGAACCAATCAAAAGCAAGGGTCTCTTAGGCCTGTCTGGTTTATATCTTGATGAAGGTCTTCCAAAAGCAGTGGCATAGATGTTTATAACAGGTGGATGGAGGCCCTTGTGTTTGGTCCACATCAGCTTCCAGGAGTAGCCTAAGGGTCAGGAAGGGGGAGGTAGCTCAATTCACCCCCAACTTCCGTTGCATTCATCCCACTGAAGCCCTGGGCCCAAGTCCACCAGTGGCATAGGAAAGCTGGTTCTGAGTTGTCTGCCTCTTCAGAACTCCTCACCATTCTCCTCTCCACGTCCTACAATGTTGCTGTTTGATCCAGAGGAAAACAGGGGAGAAAAATCGATCGAGCCTATCCCAGTCGATCAATCCTATCCCTGTGCCATCTTTGTTCAAGCTGTTTTCATTTGAGTCGTGCAATTCCGTGCTCAGCTACACCACAGAGCACCCGAGACCCCAGAGGGCTCCGATGCCGCCTTCAGGGAAGGACCACGGGAAGCCGTTGACCTGAGCTTCCGCAGGGCACAGCCAGGGGCTCCTGGCTTCCGTGCTGGCCCCAGCTCTGGCACTAACAGCAAGGGTTGGGCTTGCAAAAGAAGCTTCAAGTTCAAGCAAGCCCCAGAGGCTGCTTCCCTTCCTTCTGCGTAGGGATGGGGGGTTGCTGGTGGGACACTGTGGACAAGGTGGGGCTGCTGGTAGAACACTGTGGACAGGGTGGGGTTGCTGGTGGGACGCTGTGGACAGGGGTGCCGGGTTGGGGCCAGCTACAGAGCGGGTGGCAGGTCCTGCTTTCGGGGCCAGCGGCTCAACTGTCCTCAGGGAGTTTCGTCGTCCTTCTGGCTCCCGGTGATTCACCCCTCGGGTTTCCCTTCTAGGCATATGGATTCCATTGTCTGCTGTGTCCGCCAGGGAGAAACCAGAGAGATCAGAGGGTGCTCCCCTTCTCTCCCTGAGCCGCCTCCGTCTGGGGAGGGAGCGGCTCTGGCAGCCAGGAATGATGTGTGCCTTTGAATCTTTAAGGAGCCGGGCTAAATTTAGAATCAGTGGGCTATCATAAATAACCCGTGCTCCTCTCACTTTGTGTGGTTTGGACTGGAATGCAGCTCGCTCTGGAGTTGGATGAACGGCCAGAGATCAAAGAGGCAACCGTTCAGAGATGCACGGTTCGCAACCAAGTCCTCCCGCAGGCTAGACATGCAGGCTAATAATTCTCTCCCTGGTTGCACAGGTTGAGGTCTGGAGGGCATGGCTTTAACTAACTTAATAATGAAGATGAAGAGTCACTTTCCAAGGAGGGTTAAAACCTAGCTGGCATCTTCATAGGGTGTGGAATGCGGCAGAAGGGGAGAGGAAGTGGAGAAGTGGAGCCATTCCCGTGTGGAATGTGGTTCGGGACGGATGGCAGAAGGCAGAACAGGATGCGGTGTAATTTGCTCACCCTTGGCTGCGCGTTAGGGAGAGGCTTTGATAACTGGAGCGGAACATTTACAGGGCTTAGTTTTAAAGCCTGAACCAGACTGTGTGTTTGAGAAATGGACTTTGAACTAGTTTGGTAGAGTATAAAACATAAACGTGTTGCAACTCACAGCCGTGGGGACGTTGCAGCCACGGGATTGTGGGTAATCCCGAGGCTGCCCAGTGATAACCACTGTGGATTCCCAGTCTCCGGGCGCTGCATGCTGGCAGGGCACGTGGTGTCTCTGGGCCCTCACGGCCATGCACAAGGACTGCCGGTTGTTTTCTGGGACTCCACCATGTCAGACGCCTTGGCAAGCGCAAACTTTTGTTCAATGGGGAGCCCAGGATTTGACCCGAGCTCTAAAACAAGGCATAGATGATGACCACGTAGCTTGGACTGACTTTTCTGGCTCATTCCCCGGGCCCCGTTGGGGCTGTGGGCGCCCTTTGCTTCCTGCACTGGGACGCTGTGCTCGCAAACCCTTGCCTCCACCACTGATTGCAGCCATTCAGGCCAAGTTCAGGCTGAGCTCAGTCGCCCCCGGCTTCGCTGCTTCCCTTAGCTGTACTCTGGCCTGAGAGGCGCTGTGGACCACAACCAGGCCCCCCAGCCCTCAGCCCCTTGCCTGGAATTTATGATGGAGGAAGCATGGTCAACAGACCCTGGGTGGGGCCTCTTTTGGTAAGGATAAAGGACCCCTGCTGGACTTCTTGTTTAGTTTGTATGCACTGTGTACAGCGTGTACACCCATGGATGTGGGTGCCCAGGGCCTGTGCTTGTCCACGGACAGCCGGGCTTAATCCTGGACACGCACCCCCCACCCCCCCACCCCCCGTCTGTTGCATGAGTGACGTCTTCTGTGTAAGGGACTGGACAGCTTGCAGAGACAGCGTCTGTCACACACAGGACCCTCTGCAGTGGCAGCTGAGAAACAGTTGCTCTGTGTTATGTTAGCGGGACTCATCTCTCCCTTGTTACCTCACTTGTAACCAAAGCAGAACTGCGCAGACTTCTTTTGCAAACGGCATGCAGTACGGTGCAAGGAAGTCACTGATCAGTCAGTGAAGCCTCCCTGGCTGCTGATGGCTGGAGCTTTGGTGCTTGTCACGGAGCGACTGGTGGAGATGAGTGGGAACCAGCGGTCTAATCTTCCCTTGCCTTCTCCCCGTCTCCTCCCATTGCTTAAGGAGAAGAAAGTTTACGATGTCAGAAACAGAAGCAAATAACCCATTCGTTCTTTTTTCTTGATTTAACAGCAGAGGAGAACAGGATCCAGAATCCTGGGGTCCCCCCCCTTCCAGCTTGTCTTGAAATAGTTCACACGAGCGATCTAAGAACTTGGGAGTCAGCTTCCAGGAGCCAGCTCCTCTGCCAGGGAGCACAGATGTTCTGGGTTCTTTGAGAGGAAGGAGATACATTTGTGGAAAAGAAATGGAAACTTTCAAACCATTTGAGTTGTCATGAAGACACTTTGCATTTTGCTAACTTCTTTTCCTCTTGCGTGCCCTGAGGCTTTGGTGGCCCTAAATAGGTTTTTCCTGCTGGGGAGCCAGCTGTGGCCCCCAACAGTCCCTGCGTGTGCTTGGGGCACCAGCACCTGTCTATGGGGAGAGGCCCAGGACGGGCAGGATGACCCAAAGATGGGAGAATGAGGCAGAAACAGCACATCAATTTCAGCCGCTTTGTGAAGGCAAGGCACCCGACGGATCTAAGCCCATTCTCTCCTTAAGAAAATGGCTTGAGTGTTTGGCCTAGGGATTAAAACGCTGTGTGATGCTCCCACACCGGGTTCAAGTCCCAGCTCCGGCTCCTGACTCCAGCTTCCTGGCTAATGCAGATCCTGGGTGGGAGGCAGCAGTGATGGGTCTCTGCCACCCTCATTGGAGTGTTGGATTGAGCTCGCGGCTCCCGGATTCAGTCCAGCTAGCCCCAGCGTGTGTAGGCGTTTGAGGAGCAAGCTGGCAGATGGGGAGCCCTTCCTCTCTCTCTCTCCCCCTCGTTCTCGAATAAATAGATACAATTTTTAGAAAGATCTTGCAACAATCCAAAGCAAGGGGTAGTAGCCGCAGTCTGCAGTCCAGGAAGCTTAGCGCTCAGCGGACTGTATTACTTGGCCAAGGTCCTTTAGCTCGTGGGTGGACGGAGTGAGGACCAGAGCCTGTGAGTGGAGCGCTTTGCGTGTGGCATTACCCAGAATGCATAGGAAGAGGGCCCTGCATTTGCAGCTGTGGCTCACGCAGCCCTGTGGGATCCCCACGTCCATATCCCAGGGACTGGATTCAAGCCCAGGATTCTGCTTGTGAGCCCACCTCCCTGCGATGGTGCCCCCTAGAGGCCACAGGTGATGCTTCAAGTCCTTGGGCCCCTGTCACCCACATGGGAGACCAGGAAGGAGTTTCTGGCTCCTGACTTTAGCTTGGTCCAGCCTCAGCTGCTGCAGGCATTTAGAGAGAAAATCAGCAGATATGAGTGTGCTCGCTTGCTCTCTGCCTCCGCCTCCATTTTTCTCTCTCTGCTTTTCAAATAATAATAATAAATGAGTTAAAAGATTTTGACAGCACAGAGAGAGCCCCCTAATGTGATAAAGAAGTGATTTCTAAAGCACCGTTGGCTGCCTCATTTTTAATGCAGAAGCCACATCCAAATAAGTCGTGCACCTCTCGTGCACCGGAACTTGATTGCAGGGAATCAAGACTCCTAGCACTCTGTGAGACACTCGTGGTCCAGGTGAGCCGCGGTCCACCCGTCTCTAGATGCTTGGCCCGGCCCGCCGCTCTCTGAAGCAGCTCTGAGTGGCAGTCACTGCTCTTTGTGCCTCGTTAGTCGGCAGGGTTTGGGTCACGACGTCATGTAACTCAAAACCAGTGTGCTGGAGGAGCCAGGGTAGTCTTGGCTGCAGGATGGAGCCGTTTCTACACCCGCATAGCTCCTGTGACATCTGAGCAGATGCGCCATGTCCTCGAGGTTCCAAGGGCACGATTCCACGTGCAGCAAGAGTTGGCAGGGTCAGTGCACTTGACCATTCAAAAGGCAGAGAGAAGCATTTCTGTCTGTAACACCACCCAAGGCAACTTGGAGAGCTGATTTCTCTTTCGCCCCAGGGAAGCTGACCCACAGCGCCCCTGCAGGCAGGCGGTGGCAATTGCAGTTTTGCAGTGCATCCTGCTGAAGTGGATTCTGTTTATTTCAGGATTCTGTATCCCACAGAGACTCTGTGGTAGTGCTTTTAAACTCCCGTTGAAATGCGTCGCGGAGGAAACCCTGCAGAGAAAAGCAAGCCCGGTAGCGCAGGGATCTCCCATGTGAAACCTTACAAGGTGCAGCCCCAGCTCCTGCCTCAGAAAGCCCCGTGAAGACTGCGCCAAGCCCGTCCGTGCCGCCCTTGAACTTCCCTGATGCTGCAGTCTCAGAGAGAACCCCTGGGCGGGGTGAGGAGAGCCCTCAGTCACAGGAAGCCAGGGACCCGACTGCAAGTGAGCTGCCTCTTCCTGCAGGCTTAGTGGGTGGGACTCTGCCCCATGCCTATGAGCTTGGGGGTCCCCCTAACCACAGCCCTGAAGTCTGTGTTGATGGCTGGAACCCTGCAGACCACAGAGGCAAAGGAAGTCAAAGGTGGAAGGTTTTTAAAGAAAATAGCGGGGGCCCGGCATTGTGGTGGCTTAAGGTACCCACTGAGCCAGCATCTCATGTCAGAGCTGAGGTTCGAGTCCCGGCTGCTCCTCTTCTGATCCAGCTCCCTGCTAATGTGCCTGGGAAAGCAGTGGAGGATGGCCCAACTGCTTGGACCCCTGCACCCACGTCGGAGAGCTGGATGGAACTCCTGGCTCCTGATTGTGGCTGGGCCCAGCCCTGATTGTTGTGGTCATTTGGGGAGTGAACCAGCAGACAGAAGCTCTCTCTCTCTCCCTCTCTTTCTGTAACTCTGCCTTTTGAATAACCTTTAAAAGAAAAAAAAAAGTCAAGTTTTTTTTCTTTAAAAAAATAATTTTAACACAAATTGGAACTTCAGTTGGATTAAGCTGTTATGGCTTCTTACTTCAGTTGGTGGAAAATATAGCTATGAAAACCTAGGGTGATTTGGGGCATTTCTGTGGTTTGGTGGCTGAGCATGGCCTCACCCATAACTTCTGTATGGTTTGAATGCAGTAGGTCCTTATCATTTGTGGGTGCGACGCCCTATGTGCAAATCCACACACTCGGAAATTTGCCTGTCATCCCGAAATCAGGGCTCACGTGCTCTCAAAGTGCTTCACCGACAAGCATAGAGGGGCAATACATCTTCACCACCCAAAGAGCCCTAAGGACCTGGCGCCTTTTGTTATCTCGCTGCGGCCCTGTTTTTCACATTTTGTGGCATGTTCCCTATGCTTGTTAGTGATTTCACTTTTTTTTTTTTTAAGATTTATTTGTTTATATTAAAGTCAGAGTCACAGAGAGAGAGAGAGCTTCCATCTGCTGGTTCATTTCCTAGATGGCAGCAATGGCCAGGGCTGGGCCAAGCCGGAGCCAGGAACTTCTTCCCGGACTCCCATGCAGGTGCAGGGGCCCAAGCACCTGGGCCATCTTCCGCTGCTTTCCCAGGCCGTAGCAGAGAGCTGCATGGGAAGTGGAGCAGCCGGGACAAGAACAAGTGCCCATACAGGATGCCGACATCACAGGTAATGGCTTTACCTGCTACGTCACAATACCAGCTCTGATGATTTCACTTTAAGGTAACCCCAAGCTTGCTACCAAAGGATTGTCTAATGCATGGAAAGGCAGGGAGAGAAAATGCATGTATCAGACACCCCTGGGCTATGAGTTCAATATTAATACATCAATGACATATGAGTAAGATGTCTATACACAGAAACACCCAGAAAGCAAGTTTGTACCTTCATCGGCCGTCACCACGCCACCAGAGGCTTGTAGGATTGGAATCCTGTGTCTGAATGCGCCAATGCAGGGTTTGCACAGAGCAAAACCACCGGGAGTTATGAGAATTGCCTGCCGCCTTTGACTGGGTGTTCTGATCCAGTGGCAGTGCAGGCATGGGAAGAAGCAGAAGAGAGGAAGCTGGAATGGAGGCGGGAATGGGCAGGCTGTTGCCTTGCGCTGAGCCTCTGCCCCTGAAGGGTGGAGCAGGAATCAAGTGTGTAAATTGTCCCCTGTTAGACTTTCCAGGGGCAGTAGGGGCGGGGCCCGCACCTGCTCCCTTGGTGAATGGTGTCCATTTTATGCAAATGTCCTCTGGACTTCTTCTTCCTGCTCAGGTAGGTAGGGGCGTGACTCTGCTTCATGGCTACCCAAGAAAGATAATTTGGGTTTTCAGTAAATAGCATCTGTCGAAATGTTTCCTTCTAACCATGGGCACTTGCGTGCACTTAAGTTAATGGCATTTAATGGCCTATTTAATACACTGTGGCTTTGACTGGCTGATGTAGAAAAGGGAGTGTTCACTTTCATATTCATGCCCAAGGTCATTTGTTCTGTAGGCAGAACATAGAGTTTGACGTACACAAATCATGGCTTTAACAGTGTGGGAGAAAGTACACCACTTCCAAAGTAGTGGCTTGCGGACATCCACGTGTCTGCTGGAAACAAGACTGGATGAGAGCCCCTCTCTCACAGGTACGTTGTGTGCGCACGGGAACCCAGAGCAGTGCAGAGAATTACCCATAATGCCGCGGCAGCATGATGAATTGCACCCTTTTTGGCCACTTAATGGTATATTAGATCAATACAGCAGCTAAACCATGAGCTCCAGTGAGAAATTTCAAATCTGATGGAAAAGTATTCTTTTTGTGTCTCAGGAAAGAGTCTCCAAACTTTAGAAAAAAAATGAGTGTCTGTGAAATATGGCCAAGTTGTATCTTCACACATGAAAAATGTCCTGTATTTTCTCTTGGAATGTGAGAATCATCCCCAGAACTAAGAGTTGATTTTTAAAAAAAATAGTGTGAAAACCACATCAAACTACTGTTCAAGAGGAATCGTCATACCTTTTTCATATTTTTAAGAATTAAATAAAACGCATAAAGTGTATGGAACAGAAATCACTAAGCGTTAGCTGTTATAATGCTGTGGTTGGGGTGAGTGTTGTGGTTCCTGGCACATGCACGCCCCCTATCGGGGGCCGGTTCGAGTCTTGGCTCCTCCACTTCTGATCCAGTTTCCTGCTAGTGTGCATCCTGGGAGGCAGCGGGTGATAGCCTACGTGCTCGGGCCCCCGCCACCCACATGGGAGACCTGAGTAGGATTCTGGGCTCCTGGCCCAGCCTCTGCTGTCGCGAGCATTTCGGGAGTGAACTGGCAGATAGGCGATCGCTCTGCCTCTGTCTCTCTGTCTCTGCATGACTCAAATAGATGAAAATAAATGCATAATAATAATGTTGTTCTACTGAAAGTTGACCTAAAAAAGCATATAATTATCAGAAGTCTCCTAAGCCATGTATCATTTTCTTTTGACCATCATTTGATACAGCCCCACCACTGAAACCAACAAATTAGAAGAGAGGAAAGCCAGGAGTTGAAAAAACAGGGGGGCTACACAGACATGGCCCTGACTCCAGAAGTATTGCCATGAAGTGCTCTCGGCTGGTTTTGCTCGTTCTGGGTTGATTTTGTCCATGCAAATCTCTTAGGGCCATGTGCTCCCTGAAACACGGGTCTCTGTTCAGCTGTGGCAGAAGCTGGGCACGAAAAGCAGCAGGAGCTGGAAGTCGCTACGCTATGGGAGGAAAGGCAATGACCACGCGTCTGTTACAGAAGACATCTAAACAGACAACTGTGGCAACAGTTACAGTAGCAGTTAAGCTTCCCAGTATGTAATCTGAACACAGTCTAAATTCAGGGAGAATTGAACCTTGGACACTGAGAGCTCATAGTGAAAGCGAGGTGGTGGTTATTGGAGCCATATTTTCTGGAATCTTATAATTATTCTGAAAAAAAAGGGAAATATTATTTTTTGAATTTTAAAGATACATATTTGTTTAAATTTTTAAGGTGAATGCAAGAAACTTAGGATGCATCTTTCTGAATTTACAGAGGAAGAAACTGCAAGAGAGGATTAGGAAAAGTCTAAGGAAGAAAAAGAGAGGGGGACTAACACCCCGGGGCTGAGCATACAGCCCAGGAGTTAGCTGGTTGGGACGGGTGTGGTCACTTCAGAGCGCCTGGGTTCAGGTCCTGGCTCTGCTCCAGATCCCAGATTCCCACCAGCGTGCACCCCGGAGGCAGCGGCAGCAGCTGGGTCCCTGCCACTCATGTGGGAGACCTAGGTTGGGTTCCTAGCTCCCAGCTTTGAGCTGGCCCAGGCCTGGCTGGTGCAGGCGTCTGAGGAGTGATCCGGTACCTGGGCTCGCTCTCTGCCTAGTCTCTCTCTGTCTCCCAGATAAATACAGCTAATAAACCTTTAAAAAATTGAAAAATGACAATAAACCTAAATCAAAATATGCCCATAATCACAATCAGTGTTTAATGTAAGTCATTACATAAACAGTTTAAAGGAGAAGAACTGTACAATTATTCCTAAAGCTACAAAGCCAAAAACATGTGTTGAAATTCAGCAATCATTTTGGGTAAAACTTTTAGCTAGTAGGACCAAAGACTATATACTTAAATTGGAAAAAAAGATAACTACCCAAAAAAAGCCTACAGTAAATTGTATAAGCAGTGGTGAACTATTCCAAGAAGTCTCCTTATATTCAATCAAGAGCAAGACCCTGCTGTAGTGAACCTAGCCATCACAATAAGACACGAAAAAGACAAGAGAGGAAGACACAGGGCCACCTTGATTTGCTGCTTACATATCCAGAAACAAAACACATCCTCCTGTTGTCAGAGTTAATGACGCAATTTAGCAAAATTGAAGGATCAAGTCAGGCAGGTGACAAATTCTCCCACTCTGCTGGGGGAAGAGTGAAATTTTTCCACCATCAGGCAAACTGCTCGCTTGTCTCTGTTAAGCTAAGTGCGGGTATACCCAATAACAGTTTTCTACCAGTGGATGGAAGTGCCGAGGTACCTCGATAAATGTACAAGAATGTTCATAGCTTTATTAGTAACACCAAAAATGGAATAAACAAATTATAATTGTCACCGTATAAATAAATACCCCATAGCAATGTGAAAAAAACAAATACAACAACATGGCTGAATCTTGTGACTTAATATTGAGCATAGAAAGTAGCAATGACATATCCATACTGTATGATTGTGTTTGTCTGAAGGGCAAAAAGAAGAGATTAAACTGTGTGGACAGAGGCCAGACGAGAGGCTCCTTGGTGGAGGGAGACGGCGCTGACTCACGGGGAGCCAGGAGGTCCTCTTCTGAGGCTTGAAAAACATCTGCACCTGGTCTGAGTGATGGAAATGTGGGCGTATACATGTGTAAAAATCAGTCAGCTTGAATATTTAAAAAAAGTCTCACTCTGCCAAGCTTCATGAATTAATATTATTGATATGAAACTTAGAAATAGCCAAATAAAGAGTTTAACTTTGCAAGTTTTCATGAATAGGTGCGGTTCTGCAGCCATCACCATAATGATGATAGAGGATATGTTTGCCACACAAAGATGTCCCGTTTGTGCCCCTTGAGGTCAGTCTTTGTCCATCCCGGTCAGAAGTAAATGGAGCTGTAAAGCGAGAGGGTTTGGTGTTGGGTTTCTTTTGTTCATCACAATGTATGATCTTTATCCATGTTCTTCTGTTATCAGCCGTGTACTCCTTGCTATTTCTGAAGAGTACTCTTTGGACAGTATTTTTGTGCATTTAGTGGGTGATGGATAGTTGGGGTGTTTTCAGCTTAGGGCACACGAAAGCCGCCCTGAGAATTTTGGTATATCTACCTGTGGCCATCCATTGTAACTTCTCTTGAGTATAAAGCTAACTGCAGAATTGCTGGCTCATGGGGTACATGCATACCACATTTTCCAAGAAACTGATGAACTGCTTCCCAAGATGGCTAGCTCACTTTGCATGTCCACCACCAGTGTGTGGAGACACCATTCGCTCCACATTCTCACCAGTGCTGGGTATCATCAGTGTCTTTCACTTCTTCCATTCTAGTGGGATCTTAATTAGCATCTCCTCACTGACCAGAGACGTTGAGCATCTTGTGAATATTTGCCATTTGTAGTCCTCTTTGGTGAACTGACTGTTCAAATATTTTACCAGCTTCTCATCACTCTGTCTTTTTATCATTGATTTGTAAGTATTTTTCGTATGTTGTAGAGACGAGTCCATTATCAGATATGTGCTTTGGAAAATATGTTTCGGTCTATCTTACCTATGCATTTCTTTAAATGAAACTTTCAAAGATTAAAAACTGCTATTTTTAGCCAGGAATAATTTAATAATTTCTTCCTTTTTTTTAAAGATTTATTTATTTATTTGAAAGAGTTACACAAAGAGAGGAAAGGCAGAGAGAGAGAGGTCTTCCGTCTGATGGTTCACTCCCTGATTGCCCGCAATGGCTGGAGCTGCACCCATGTGAAGCCAGGAGCCAGGAGCCTCTTCCAGGTCTCCCACATGGGTACAGGGGCCCAAGGACTTGGGCCATCTTCTACTGCTTTCCCAGGCCATAGCAGATAGCTGGATCGGAAGTAGAGCATCCGGGTCTCGAACCGTGTCCATATGGGATGCTGATGCTTCAGGCCAAGATGTTAACCCTCTGTGCCAGAGCCAGCCCCCAATTTCTTCTTTATGGTTCATACTTTCTGTGTCCTATCTATGCAATCCGAGACTAGCCCAAAGTCACATTTTCGTCTTTAAGTTTTAAGCTTTAGCTTTTGCATTTACAAATATAGTCCATTCTGAGACGTTATTTGTGCTTGGAGTGAGTCAGCATGTGGCATAGGTTTTGCCTATTATTCTGATGTGATTTATTTAAAACATTAACCTTTTCTTCATTACATTGCCTTGATACATTTTTTTAAAAAAAAAATCCATCCACTTCACAGGGGCAGGCCCATATGGATTCATATCTCTACTCTTCTTCCAGACACAGTTTTTTGACAATGATAACTGTATAAAACTTGAAATTGTATGGAGTAGGGCCTCCATTTTTTACTCTTCCTTTTCAAATTGTTTTAGAAATTTTGGTCTTTTATATTTCCATATAAATTTACAATCAGTTTTCCAGTGTCTACATTAAATCTGGATAGCATTATCTTTTATTATACATTGACAGATTATAGCTGTACCTGTTGAGGGGGTACCAAATGATGTGATTTTTCAATAAAATGCCAAATGACCAAACCAAGTCAAGTGGTCCATTCATCACCCCAGACATCTGACGTCTTCCCTGAAGAGAGCCTGAGACCTGCTCTTCCAGCAATGTTGAAGAAGAAGGCAGAGAGAGACAGAGAGAGGGAGCGAGGGAGAAGAATCAGACACAGTCCTGCTGCCCAGGTGACGTTTTATGCCCTCTGGGTACCACTGATCTCCCCATTCTCTCACATCCCGCAGCCTCCGGGCACCATTTTCTGCTCTCTGCTCCTATGAGCTCCGTGGTTTTAGATTCTCCCTATAAATGAGAATATGTAGAGTTTCCAGTGACTCTGTAGATGAATAGGGAGATATCTGAGGGCAACACAGTAGCTGGTCTCTGCTCTGTGAACACAGTATGCTTTGCCATGTATTGGTGTCTTCCGCCTTGATTTCTCTCAGCAAAGTTTTATAGCTCTTTGTGTACAAGTCTTACATGTATCTTAAGTTTATTTCAAAGTACTTCACATTTTTGATACTGTAGATGTTTTTTCACATTTTGATACTGCAATTTTTTGCTTTTGATTTTCTATTTTCTTCGCTAAAATACAGAAATACAATAAATTTATTTAGCTCACCTCATATGACCTTGCTAAAAATTACCTGTTAGTCCTCATGGATTGATTATAGAATCTTCTGGATTTTCTACACAATCATGACATCTATGAATAAAGAGAATTTTGCCTTATGCATTCTAATTTGAATGTGTTTTATTTTACTTTGCATTCTTGTACTGATAAAAAAAAATCAGAGAAATATTGAATACAAATGGTAAAAACAAATATCATGTCTTTTCCTCAAACTTAAAAAGCAGCCAGTATTTCACTATTAAGATGCCAGATGTAATATTTTTATCAGTGTCTTTTATTAGATTGAAGAAGCTCCCCTTTATTTCTAGTTTACTGAGAATTTCTGCTATGAACATGTGTTGAATTTAGTCACTTGTGATTTTTTTTTTTTTTTTTTTTTTTTTTTTTTTTTTTTTGACAGGCAGAGTGGACAGTGAGAGAGAGAGACAGAGAGAGAAAGGTCTTCCTTTTGCCGCTGGTTCACCCTCCAATGGCCGCCGCTGCAGCCGGCGCACCGCGCTGATCCTGGCAGGAGCCAGGAGCCAGGTGCTTTTCCTGGTCTCCCATGGGGTGCAGGGCCCAAGCACCTGGGCCATCCTCCACTGCACTCCCTGGCCACAGCAGAGAGCTGGCCTGGAAGAGGGGCAGCCGGGACAGAATCCGGCGCCCCAACCGGGACTAGAACCCGGTGTGCCGGCGCCGCAAGGTGGAGGATTAGCCTATTGAGCCACGGCGCCGGCTAAACTTGTGATTTTTTTAAAATTTCTATTTAGGTCTTCATCTTTAACACGGTGACTTACATCACTCACTCGATTTTCAAATGTTAGAGCAACTTTGCATTTCTGGAGCGCATCCTGCTCGGTCATCATGGACTATCCTCTTCACATACTTAGGCAGCAATAGATACAAATTGTGAAAATTGCCCTAGAGAGTTGTATGTGAATGTGAATGATGGATTTCTATCTTTGGTTTATTTTCTCATGATGGCATCATCTGCTTTGGGATCTTGGTCATTCTGCCTTGGTAGGGTGAGGATTTCCTGTGCCCATGTTTCCTGGAGCAGCGTGATTAGAATTTGTCTTCTGCTTTTCTTGACTGTTGGGTAGAATTGGCCAGTGAAGCCATCGCAGTTACGCATGAGCTTCCTCGTGGCAAGGTTTCCAGTGGTCAGTTCCATTTATGTTATATGAATATTAGTCATCTCTTCTTTTTTTTAAAGAATTATTTTATTTATTTGAAAGTCAGAGTTGCACAGAGAGAGAAAGAGAAGTAGAGACAGAGAGAGAGAGAGAGAGAGAGAGAGGCCTTTCATTCCACTGGTTCACTCCCCAAATGACCGCAACAGCCAGAGCTGAGCTGATCTGAAGCCAGGAGCCAGGAGCTTCTTCCAGGTCTCCCACGTGGGTGCAGGCATCCAAGGACTTGGGCCATCTTCTACTGCTTTCCCAGGCCATAGCAGAGAGCTGGATCAGCCGGGACATGAACCCATGCCCATGTGGGATGCCAGTGCTGCAGGCTGGGACTTTGACTACACCACAGTGCCGGCCCCAGTCATCTCTTCTTGAGTGAGCTCTGCAAGTTGTCTTTAAAACAGTTGTCTGAGTAGCTGAACGTACTGACATAAAGCCACAGGGGTGGTGATGTTCTTTCCTTCCTGGTCTTGGTAGTTGGTGTCATTCTCCCTTTCCCTCTGCTAGGCTGACTTGAGTCCTATAGATTTTACTGACCTTTTCACAGAGTGAGCTTTTACCTGCGTGAACTTTGCTCCATTGCTTTCTGTTATCTAGTTCATTGATTTTTGTTCTTTCTCTTATCCCTATACTTAAAGTTAACTATATGAAGATGGGAGCACAGGTCATTGAGTTGAGATTTGTTTCGGAAAGATTTATTTTTATTTGTTAGAGAGGCAGTTACAGAGACAGAAGGAAAGACGGAGCTCTTCCATCCACTGGTTCACTCCCCAAATGGCCGCTGTAGCCAGAGTGCAAGCCAGACCAAGGCCAGGAACCTGGAGCTTCATCTGGGTCTCCCGTGAGCCATCCTGTGCTGCTTTCCCAGGGGCGTTAGCAGGAAGCTGGGTCGGAAGTGGAGCCACTAGGACTTTACTTGGCGCGTGTGTGGGATGCCGCCATCAGAGCCAGCTGCACCCCAACACTAGCCCTTGAGTTGAGTTTCTTCTGGCTTTCTAGAATAAACGCTTATGGTAGACACCTACAGCATGGCACTGCGGTGCTGCCGCTTTTCCTGTAAGCATGCTTTATCACCATCACTCAGATGTGCGTATGCCATGTTTTCGTTTTTGTTCGGCTCAGATACTTGACAGCTGTTTCTTCTCCGACCCACGACTGCTTATCTGGGTGTTGGTTGCTCACCTTCCAAATGGGCGGGGAGTCTTCTGCCACCTTTCTGTGACTGTGTCCCGTCTGCCATTGTTATCACAGAGAGTACCCCATACATCCTCCTGTCTCTGGGTAGCACCTCCCCTGACGTTACCCCAGGGCTCTCTGGAACCATGAGCCCAGAGGCTGCTGGGCTTTGGGGGGGGGCCCTCCCTGGGGCCCTCCCTGCACAGTGGCCTGGACGCTGTCTAGGCAGTAACTAGAAGAGTCCTATGGTAGACTGCCAACGACTGTTTCCTGGTTTTTTCTCTGGTTGTTTTTCCTGGTTGTTGAAGAAGGAGAGTGAGGCTGGTCCCCTTGGCTCCTCCAGTGCTAGGAGCAAGTCAAGAGCTGCGTAAAGTCCATCGTGGGGTGGGTGTTTGAGGCAGTGGTTGAGATGCCGTGTGGCACACTCTCCTCACTACCATAGATCCTGGGTTCAAATCCTGGCTCCACTCCGGACTGCAGCTCCCTGCCAGTGCGCACCCTGGGAGATGGCAGTGATGGCTTAAGGACTTGGGTCCCTGCCACCCACACGGAGACCTGGATGGAGCTTCAGACTCCTGGCTTTGGCCTGGCCCAGCCCTGGCTGTTGTGGGCATGTGAGGAATGAACCAGTGCCTGGAAGACCTCCGGGATTCTCTGTTAGCCTCTTTCTGTCTCTCTTCCCTCTGCCTTTCAAACAAAGAAAATAAATTGAAAAAAAAAAAAAAAAAAAAAAAAGATTGTTCTAAGTCAATTGTTTTCTCTTACAGCAAAAAGCAGAAACAGTAACATTAAAATGGTACCATTTCCAGTAGCAAAAACAATCTAAGATCCCTAGGAGTACATTCAACAAAAGGTTTACAATTTGTAGGGTGTTGTAGAATATGATAAAAACACATTATTTAATGCCTCAGAAAAGGAAGAAAAAAACCCATGGTAATGAATAGGAAAACTCACGAGTATAAATCTATTTGCAGATTTCATGAACTATCCATGATGATTTTAGTACTTTTTGGTTTATGTAGAATTAACAGGATACTTACAAAATTTCGAATGGAAGAGCGAGGGACTAAGAATCCCTGAGCCATTCTCAGGTTAGACCCAACACCCCAGCAGTTACCCGGTTTATTCCATGAGTCACACCTGCGCCGTGGCTACAGCACAGTCTCTGGGTAGTGGCGGCTGAGTGTTGACTCCTGCCTACATGCGTGCCATCTACTTTTCTGCACCTAGCATCCTCCTCATAGGACAGCGGTGCCAAATGCGCCAAGTGCTGACGAGGGGCCCGTGAGTGCACGGGAGAGCAGTGCTCGGAAGACTGGCTGGCACGTCCTAAATGTGGGCACACAGTAGCTATTGCTATTGTATATCTCTCATTGCTGCATACACAGCATGGAGACAGACAGGAGAGAAGCCTGGCAAAACCTTCAAGACGTTGGGAAAGGTGGACGATGGCACGAGGGGATGAGTGGATTGACTCCCCGTGACGCAGCAAGTGCGTGTCAACCACAGAGCGCGTGTGCAGTTCATTGTCGCGGATCCATGCCACGGCCACCCTGCCCAGGGACAGTGCGTGAGTCCACTCAGTCTACGAATCTCTCAGAGCAGATCGCAGAAGAAGAAGCGCAAAGGGGCATTTATACAAGGTGTTGTAAACAGCAAAGCTGAGCACCAATATCCACACTGGTACAATTGGGATGCAAGGTAAGAGAAAAGCTAGACCCCAGGGGGCTGTCCCAGCAGACAGTAAGGGGCACGGGGCCAGCTGGGGTCGCTTAGAGCGCTCCAAGACCCACAGGCAGGGCGTCGGGTGTGAAGCTTGCCAGTGGGCTTATCTCCACCGCTGAGGTTGGTCCTGGGTTTATGTCATGGTCTGTATGTAGTTCGCTACATTTCACAATCTATGAGACATATCTGAGGAGTACCAAGCAACTCTAAACAATGATCGTTTGTGGTATGTCAATAGTTTTCTGCTGTAAGAGTTGACGCTGTGGCGCAGTGGGTGAATGAAGTGCAGGCGTCCCATATGGGCACTAGTTATAGTCCCGGATGCTCCACTTACAATCCAGCTCTCTGCTGTGGCCTGGGAAAGCAGCAGAAGATGGTCCAAGTCCTTGGGCCCCTGCACCCATGTGGGAGACCCGGAGGAAGCTCCTGGCTCCTGGATTCGGATTGGCTCAGTTGCGGTCAATGGGGAGTGAACCAGCAGATGGAAGACCTCTCTCTTTCTCTCTCTCCTTCTCCTCTCTCTCTCTCTCTCTCCTTCTCCTCTCTCTCTCTCTGCTTCTCCTCTCTCTGTAACGCTGACTTTCAGATAAAATAATAAATCTTAAAAGAGTTGATGCTGTGACTAAGCTTCTTGCTTTGACCTGCAACAGTATTGGATGAAGTTGAAGTGCCCACCGGAGTTCCTGCTGGGTAGTAGACTTTTCATGGGAGGAATCAGTGTCTCCTGAGGACATAGAATGATGTCCAGGAAGCCGGAAGGAGTACAGGGAGCTGCCAGCTGTGGCATAAATGCAATGTAGAATGGAAAATGAAATCATATTTTCCAGTTCTCCTAGCATCCCATATGTGCATCAGTTTGGTCTGTAAGCTTTTTTTCAAGGAGAAAAACGCTGTATCCTTTGAAATCATCCCATCTTCGATTGACTATGCAGGATACTGCAAAAGGAGACCATAAAAGGCTCAGGTTTTATAAATGAAAAGTGTCTAAAAAGGCGAATACCAAACCTCTCTTTAAAACATACAAGGGGGGCTTGAGAAAGTTTGTGGGAAAACAGAATTAAAAGAGAAGTTTACTGTGGTCAAAATATTTTTGAGCTCCATGCATTTTCCATAATACGCGTTTTCCATGGGCTCTGTATGTATCAATTTCATCAATTTCAGGGAGTTTGTACCAAAATAAACTTTTAATTCCATTCTCCGCGAGTTTTTTGAAGCATATCTTATGCTACTGTATTTCTCTATTTTTAAAAACTTTTTTTAGGATTTGTTTATTTGAAAGGCAGAATGACAGAAGGTGGGGAGAGAAACAGAGAGAGAGAGAGAGAGACAGAGAGCAGCAGATTTTTCCATCCACTGTTGAATGAACCACCACAGCTAGGAGGGGACCAGGCTGAAGCTGGTGCCAGGAACTCTATCTGGGTCTCCCACGTGGCTGCCAAGAACTCAGATATTCACGCCCTCCCTGCTGCTCCCCGGGTGGGTTAGAAGGGAGCCGGACCAGAGGCGGAGTCGCTGAGACGCAACCTCACACTGAGATGTGGGACGCAGGCGTCTCAGGCAGTAGCTTCCACCTCCGTGCCACAGTGCTGTCCCGGAGTTTCTTTCTTTCTTAAGGCTGAGTAGTATGTCATTGAATGCACATACCACGTTCTCTCTGTTCTTTTAAGAATACCTTAACGAATTAATTTACTTATTTTAATTAAGAGGTGAGTGCTCCCGCCTGTCAGTCACCCCAGCCACCCTGGCCAGGACTGAAGCCGGGGGCTCCCCCATGGGTGGGAGAGACTCACGTACTGCAGCCATCACCTGCCCTGTCTCCCAGGGCCCTGGTAGGAAGCCGGAGTCAGGCTCTGGAGCCAGCTGCGGAACGGAAGTGGTCTGATAGGGAGAACGTGCGTCGTAACTGAGGTCGGACACCTGCCACCTGCATTTCCTTTGTTCCTTGGGTTTGGGGTTGTTTCTACCTTTTGGGAGTTGTTAGCCATCCTGTGGTCCTGAGTCTACCCAGGTATGTTTGAGCCATGCTATCAAGTATTTCAAGAAGTAGACTCTGCCTGTCAAAAAAAAAAAAAAAGTAGAATGGCTGGAGCCATAATCCAGGTCGCTGTCCACAGCGACAGCACCATTTTACTTTCCCACAATGGCACACAAGGGTTCCAATTTCTCCACATCCTCCCCTGCACTGTCCACTTTCTCGGTTGTTCGGGGTTTTTTCCTGTTTGCTTGTTTGTGTTTTTCATACTGCGCCCCCTAGTGACTGTGAGGTGTTATGTCACTGTGGCTGAGAGCTGTTTTTCAGTAGTGATTTGAGAAGCTAGGATCTTTTCCTGGGTGTGCTGACCATGAGTTGTTATCTGAGAGACAGAGGAAGAGAACCCATCCACTGGTTCACTCCTGAAATGCCCACAAGGGTCAGGGCTGGGCCAAGCCAAAGCCCGGAGCCAGGACATCTGTCCGGGTCTCCTGTGCAGGGATGTGACCACTTGGGCCATCAGTGTTGCCTCCCAGGGTCTGCACTGACAGGAAGCTGGATCGGGAGCCAGAGCCAGGCGTGGAAGCCAGGCCCTCTAATACAGCTGTGGTCCTCTATACGCCAGGCTGGGGGCCTGCCTGGACTCGGATGGTTTTTAGGACTGTGTGGTTGCAGAATCAAAGGGAGGAGCCATTCCTTCATATTTTTGTATGTCTGGTTTCTTTATCACTTAGGCGTAAAGTTTGCGTGGCTTGAATAAAGAGAAAAGGAAAATGTGTAAGGATAGTTCTAAAAGTTTATGGCAAAAATGGAAGAAGATACTTTTTTTGGTACAAAAATTCTGTTTTAAATCCATGTGTACTTTTTTTCATAATATCCATTTTCCAAGAACTTTTCAAAGACCTCAAAAACACATTTGACATAATGTATGCTGACTTCGTCAGTCGGTCACATGATTTAAGAAACGCTTAATGGTGGCTGGCGCGTGGCTCACTAGGATAATCCTCCACCTTGCGGCGCTGGCACACCGGGTTCTAGTCCCAGTTGGGGCACTGGATTCTGTCCCGGTTGCCCCTCTTCCAGGCCAGCTCTCTGCTGTGGCCAGGGAGTGCAGTGGAGGATGGCCCAAGTGCTTGGGCCCTGCACCCGCATGGGAGACCAGGAGGAAGCACCTGGCTCCTGCCTTCGGATCAGCGCGGTGCGCCGGCTGCGGCGGCCATTGGAGGGTGAACCAACGGCAAAGGAAGACCTTTCTCTCTGTCTCTCTCTCTCACTGTCCACTCTGCCTGTCAAAAAAAAAAAAAAAAAAAAAGGAAACACTTAATGGAGGCATTTTCTCTTAGCCCATCTTGCATCACAAGTCACTTAAACGAAGAGACTTTCCCCTGACGCTTCACACATTCTCACTTGTACATGCCCCCACCACCATTGAATCAGAGCCTTTCAAAGCCTTGTGAAAACCAGAAAGTGTTTCTCTGGGTGTCTCAGATAAGCAACAGGTGCACGCGGAACTCAATGTCATGGCCCATTTCCACAGGTGCTTGAAATAATCTCTTCTAGCTTTTTCTTCTAAAATTTGACTTTTACTAACCTGGAAACTATAGTATGCTGGATGCTTTATAACCACTAAGACGTTGAGCAAGAGAATGTGAGATTATGCAGATGAAGCCCTATGGTCTTTTCCCATTACAGCTTGGCCACTGCCACAGCTTCACCCTGTTCTTGCTGCGCTCCTGATAGTCTTCATTTGCTGTCTCCTCCTGAGAACCCTGTGCTTCTCGACAGGAGCCTTGCAAGGGGGCAGGGGGACGCCAGGCATCACCATTGCCTCGGTTGCACTATAAGTTAAGGTCATGCCCATGAGATCGAATCAACAAGTGTTTCAGCCTAACCTAACAGAAGGGCAGGCGATCGGCTCGGTGGCTTAGTCGCCACTGGAGATACCTACATCCCATATGGGAGTGCCCGCTTCACGTCCTTCAAGCCAGCTTCCTGCTATTGCACACCCTGGGAGGCAGCAGGTGATGGTTCAAGGACTTGGGTTCCTGCCACCTGTGTGAGAGACCCAAGTTGAGTTCCTAGCTCTTGGCTTGAATCTGGCCCAGCCCTGGCCATTGTAGCATTTGGGGAATAAACCAATGGATGGAGGATCTCACTTTTTGCCTTTCAAGTAAAATGAAAATTAAAAAACAATTATTTAAATCCTCATAGAAATAATTCTGAACACACTGTCATTGCTACAAAGTAATAAGAGCGTTTTAGTTGAGCTGTGTTTTGCAGCTGCCTTGCTCTCTCCTCTGAGTACTGGCATGGCTTGGTTTTATTTCAGGATTCCACTCTCCCGCTTAAACCTCTCACTTGCACTGCAAGCTAGGCTGATTCTAAAAATGGCACATGGAAAATCGTCTGTGACTACGAAATCCCAGCCCCCGTCCCAACCTGGCTGTCTCACACATTTTTGTACAACTTTTCGAATGGCTTCCAAATCTCCTGTCAATTCGGATTAAGTCCTTCAGCCTTCTATGGAAGGGAGGGTTTTGCCGTCAAAACCGGAAAAGTTCCTCTTGGTGTTGACAGTTGCGTAGCATCATGAAGCGTGTCCTAAATTGTCATGAACTTCTCTTACAGTATAAAAGCACAGATGGATGACATCATGATGTAGAGCGACTTCTATGGAAATTATAAAAAATGCTTTTTAAGGAATTCTTAGAAATTGGAGTTCTTACATCAAGAACCCTTCCTGTAGCATGTAATCAGGAAATTCGGGAATCTGAACTTGGAAGTCTTTATCGTGAACCTAGAAAGCACTAGAGACTTCCAAGTTCAGACCTCAGATTCAGTTCTCCAAGCCCTCAAGTCCTGCCTCCCCTTGTATGGGGAGGTATCCACGTTACCAGTGAGCATGAAAGGACAAAACACACTATAGCCAGGTAACCAAGGAGGCTGACATGACTCCTGCCCATGCTGCGTTGTGAGGTTGAGTTAGGATCAGTTTTGGCAGTTCATGGAAATCATCATCATACAGCGTCCTCCCGTCCCCGAAGGCCGTTATAACGTCCCAATAGCAGGTGAGGTAAATTTGAGAAGTTGTTAACCTCTAGGTTTTGAGCCAGAACATAAAATTAACCCAGGCAGACAGAAAGTGACACCAGAGAGGCCAGCATTTTTGCGTGGCTGGTAAAGCTGTGGCCTATGACACCAGCATCCCGTGTGCGTGCCAATTTGAGTCCCGGCTGCTCCACTTCTGATCCAGCTCCCTGCTAATGCGCCTGGGAAAGCAGCGGAAGGTAGCCCAGGTACTGGGGCTTCTGCACCCACGTGAGAGAACTGGAAAAAGCTTCTGGCTTCAGTCCAGCCCAGCCTTAAATAAATTTTTTTTAAATAAATGAAGCCAGGAATCCAGGTATAACAGGTATTGATCCAGGAGACAGGAATCTGAATGCTATTATCAGATTCCCCAACACTGTCAGTTGGAAGAAGATTCAACAAACTACAGGTGAATCTGTCCAGCTGCTGGCTTCTGTCACAGAAGTTTAACTAGAACACAGCCTTGTCCCTTTACTCATGTTTTGTCAATAAAGTTTTATTAAAATGCAGCCTTTTCTATTCATTTAAATTTTGAACATGGCTGTTTTCAAGTTCCTATAGCGAAGCCGAATCATTGAACAGAGACTTTATGGCTGGTGGCACTGGAAACAATGACTGACAGGTGCTTTTCAGAAAAGATTTGATGGCTGCCTCATAGAACATTCTGCTAGGCTATCCACCAGTCTTTAGGCAGGACAAAGTGAAAAATACAAATCTGAGAACAGCTAGGACCCAGTAGGTAATGGGTACCTTGTCACCATGGAGATGTGAACCAGTGGGTGGAAGACCTCTCTCTCTCTGCCTCTCTCTGTAACTCCACCTTTCTAAAATGGATGGATGGATGGATGGATGGATGGATGATGGCCTCTGAGTAACGCGTCATCTCCCAGTTGTCAGAGTGCTTTTACAGTCACTCACTCCCTTGATTGTTGCACCTGCTCTGTGATAGCCTCAAAATGCCCGTGGAAAAGTGACTTGAATTCTTCATGTCGTGGAGGGTTATAGTTCATTGTAAACAATGAAAGAAAAGGAAGAAAGGAGAAGGGAGGGTAGAAGTGTGGGCGGGAGGGAGAGGAGAGTGGGAAGAATCACTACGCTTGGCCGGCGCTGCGGCTCACTAGGCTAACCTTCCGCCTGCACACCGGGTTCTAGTCCCGGTTGGGGCGCCAGTTCTGTCCCGGTCGCCCCTCTTCCAGTCCAGCTGTCTGCTGTAGCCCGGGAAGGCAGTGGAGGATGGCCCAAGTCCTTGGGCCCTGCACCCCATGGGAGACCAGGGGGAAGCACCTGGCTCCTGGCTTCAGATCAGCACAGCGTGTCAGCCATAACAGCCATTTGGGGGTGAACCAACGGAAGGAAGACCTTTCTCTCTGTATCTCTCTCTCACTAACTGCCTGTCAAAAAAAAAAAAAAAAAAAAGAATCATTGTGCTTGTACATCTGTATATGAAACACATGAAATTTGTTCACCTTATATAAATAAAAAATTGCAAACCAGAGCTGCCGCTGTGGCATAGGGGGCTAAGCCACCATCTGTAGTGCCAACATCCCATTCAGATGTCAGTTCAAGTCCAGCTGCTGCGCTTCCCATCCAGCTCCCTGCTAATGCATCTGGAACAACAGTGGAAGTTGACACAGGTGTTTGGGCCCCTGCACCCACCTGGGAAACCCAGGTGAAGCTCCTGGCTGCTGGTTTCAGCCTGACCCAGCCCTGGCCATTGCGGCCACTTGGGGAGTGAAACAGCAGTTGGAAAATCTCTCTGTGTCTCTAACTCTGCCTTTCAAATTAAAAAAAAATAATACAATAAAACCCCAGCCATTTGGGAAGCTGTGCGTAGTATTTTCCTAACGTGCATTTCTGCAGAGCCCTGGTACTGCTGGCAGGAGGCCGGGTGGGAGGACAGGTCAGGGATCTGAGACGCTGGGAGAAGGCGGCTGCCTCCCTCCAGCTGCCGCTCGCCCGCCCTTTCCAAGCGCGGCAGCTCCACACTGGAAGCTGCTCTCCCAGCCTCCAGGCTGCAGTGCCACCATCCGCTCTGCAGCCCGGCTATTGCTCTTGCACATTGATTGCACTTGCTGCATCCCCAGGACCGGGAACTGCGAGGGACCTCCTGCGGCTGCAGGCTGGCCGTGTCTGTTGGGGTCTGGCGCTCCCGATCCCACATGGATCCAAGCTACTGCTGTGACAAAACACTCTCTGCGTGTTCACACTCGGCGTGAGGTGTGGATCACAGCCCGACTCGCTGATCCGCAGAGACGAGAGCAGACCCTGTGGCCAGACTGAGTTCAAGGCTGAGTACTTGCTGTCCCTGAGATCTTGGGGGACTTTTAAAAAGTTTGGCAAAAGAAAAAAAAATGGAATTAAAAGATAAGTCTATTTCAATGGAGACAAATTTTGAGATCCATGCTACGTACAGGAGTTGGCTACATTCTACCAGCACCTGGAATTCTACACAAAGCACCCCAGGACAAAACGGGTCATCACAGCTCTCATGTCTTGGAGAAGTGAGTCCTTGATTGCATGATTATGTTCTTGTAGGGCCAGCTGTGTCACACTTCTGGGACATTCCTTTTGATAAAGGGTAGGCAAGGACACCCTGGGCTGAGGGGAACAGACAAGAGGCTGGGTCCCACCTTTCCATCACGGGGGTTTGGGCTCAGTGTTTGCGGCACCAAGATGCTGGTACCTGGCAGAGATGCCAATCACTCCACCTGCTGAGGCAGAGTGTGGCTACCTGCACAGGTAGGCAGGACCAGAGCAAGTCACAAGGTCATGACAAAAAGCCCACCCAGCAGGTGCACCACACCTTCACCATGGGGGTTTCTCCTAGGGAGATGACCTCAGTATCCATGCCCAGAACCATAGAGCAAGTATGTGCGGAGCCCGTGGGAGAATGTAGGTTAACAGCGAGGAAGAACCAAAAGGGGGCAGGGAGATTGTGCCAGCTCATACCTTTGGGTTTTGGAAAATAAGATCAATCCAGAGAGGCATCAGCTGGCTCTGAGCTTGGTCTGGCTGAACCAGGAGCACGCAGGAAATCCTAACAGCCAGACCCAGCTGTGGATAGCAGGAATAGTTATGGCTATCAAAGGGTGGCCACTGGTGTCAGACACGGGGGAGCAAACAGGAGCTGCAGGTGGACAGCTAGAACCGTGCGTGGGCTATGAGAGCCTGTGCAAAGGCCCAGCAAACACAGGGTCCCTGCTGGCCATGGCCTTGACCCCGTGCCTGGGGGCAGTGGCCCCACACCCCATTCCTTGACTCTGGCAACCAGGGGCCATCGCAGGGGCATACTGCTTCGGCACAACCCCACAGCTACAGGCAAGGGACAGGAGTCGCAAAGCGAGTTCGTGGGAAGTGTCACTGATTTCCTCTCGTCCCGAATTCTAACCATCACAGTGCCACCTCGTCAGTGAGGACCGATGTCAGTGGACAAGGCAGGGAGGAGGGCCAGGGGCTTCCACTTGTACAGCTGCAAGTGCATCCTGTAAGAAGGGCATCCAATAACGTGAAAGCACTCAGGAAGATGTTCTCGCTGAAAGAAGGGGCCAGGTTGGAACCGACAGGATGCGTGCTTAGAATGTCACAGTAGGAGGATAAAAAATCCCAGCAGCTCACACACAGGCTGATGGGGCCGATTCCAGAGGCTCTGAGCGTGAGACGTGAGACACAGGAAGTGTGGGGTGTCTTGGGGACAGAGGGTGGCCCAGAGTTCTGGGAAAGAGGAAGTAGCATCCAGGAGACGATAATCTGTCCGCAGGCTCCAAGCAGGGCTGCACAGTAAATCTGAGTCGGATCTGTCGGCCGCGTCTGAGGCTGCCCTATCAGGCAAAGGCTTCTGTGTCAACCTCCTGTTCTTTCCTTGGTTTAAAATAAAAGTGAGCCATGCACAGTGGCGCAGAGGCCCTGCGCTCAGAGGTCAGGGTGACCCGAGGGCTTGCTGTCCACTACGTGACAAAGCTTCTCTGGAAACTTCCAACATGATGGACACGTGGGGCTCTCCCCCGGGGCGCTGGGGAGGGTTGGCCTTGTAGAGGAGCTGCCATACTTGAAACAGACGTGCAAGTTTGCATGCAGATGCCTGAGGTCTGTATCTTTAGTGACCAGAGAAGACGTTTAGCCTACGTCATCTTTTTTGTTATTTTCATTTTATTTGAGAGAGCCAGAGATCTTTGATCCACTGGTTCATTCCCCAAATGCCCACAACAGACAGGGCCAGGCCAGGCTAAAACCAGGAGCCTGGAGCTCAACCCAGGTTTCCCAGGTTTGGGAGGAGGGGCCCAAGGACTTGAGCCGTCACCTGCGGTGTCCCCAGCAGGAAGCTGGAGTCTGGGAGCACAGCTGGACTGGAGCCCAGGCACACCGGTTGGTGTGGCTGACGTCCCGGGCAGCCCTGCACCGGACACCTGTCCCATAGCTCAAGCCTAGCGCACCCCCAGCCCGGGCACTGAGACTCTGATTAGGTGATGGTGATATGCGGTGGGTGATGCAGACAGCCACAGTCATCTCTGTGAAACCTGAGGAGCAAAACAAGCCAGGGACCCAACAGTGCCCCCTTCTGGGGCAGCAGCTCCTCGTGGGCGGCTAAGGAAAGCAGCTGGCGCAGGCGCAGGGCGTGGAGACAGCTGGGAGCAGCGTGGACCAGGTGGGTGGTGCCCATAGCGGCTGTTCCCAGACTTTGCAGTTCACGGGGCTGGAGGGGAGGCCCAGGAAGGTTCGTCCTCAGTGGTTCTCCACAGGGCACTGTGATGTCTCAGGTCTGAGAAAGTCCTCATTGACCTGGGCAGAGGCAGCTGCTCCTGTACCCCCTTACCCTCACCCCAGCAGGTCAGGCACCCATGTCATCCATGCAAAGAGAGCCTGTTGATGTGTGTGTGATGTGTTCATATGTTCATATGTGTGCACATGTCCTACTGGTACCATGTGTGCAAATAGACACGCAAACATATGTCCAGCAGGTGCCATACATGTGTGTATGCACACATGTGTCCTACTGGTGTCATTTATGTGGGCATATATGCACAGATGCCCTACTGGTGTCATATCCGTGTGCATGTGTACACACGTGTCCTACTGGTATCATGTGTGCTTACATGTATGTGCATGTATGTAGATACTCATGAATGTGTGTCCTACTGGCATCACACATATATGTGACACCCTGGCTGGTGTTATTCCCTGGCCTGCCACATGGTATGCAGAGAAGCAGAGTGTGCTATAAGGAGGTGTGGCTGTGCCCCTGGGACAGGCTTCTCCCCCATCAGACGGGCAGCCTACCTGTCTGACACAGCCTCAGGACGCGTGCACGCGGCTCCCTGGGCCTTCCCGGGTTGACGTCCACCACCAGGAGGAACCAGCCCTGGCTTCCCGGGACTCCTGCACCCCAGGTCCCGAGTTGCGCACTGTTGGTCACTGTTGGGAGGGCAGGGACCTGTGTGTGCACCTGCCTGGGGGAGGGGTCCCCGCTCACCCCCCAAGCTGTCCCCGTGCAGGTCCGCGACACGCACAGAGTTCCTGAAAAGAAAGCCGACTGCTAGCGACAAGAAGGGTTTGAAGGAAGAGGGGGTAGCAGCGGTACCCAGGCAAACGGAAAAGATGAGCTGGCGGAACCACAGTGGGGCCGTGGTCGTTAGAGGAGAGGCATCACTCGAGTCTTACGCTCCGCTGTTTAAAGGGGTGGGTTTTAAGTCCTGCACATTGGCTGGCGCACTGGCTCATGACGTCACAGGCACGTTTTCTGTTGACCTCACGGTTTTCCCTCCCAGTCTCATGGGTCTGAGATCATGAGTGTATGTAATGCCAGTGTGGACTCCGGTCAGAGCCAGGATTCGATCTCGCAGCTCTGACCTTTTTTCACAAGGCTGTGCTAGGCTTTTAGGAATCATTAGAGCCGTGAATTTGGCTTAGGCCGGGGGAAAGGGAAACTCGTATTTATGGGCTGTTGTCGTGTGCCAGACAAGATGCTGATTTGTCATCTCGGTTGGTCTCTAGGTGGTAACCGTATGAGCAACATTTACCATCCTATTTTATTAATGGAAAGGCAGCGAAGCCAGCGCTGGGCCCGCATTTGGAGTTGGGAGGTGACTTCCATTCCAGATGACCCCGGAATTATGCTCTTGCCCGTGCATAATTCTCTGAAGGAGAAAGTGCTAAGTAGCTGTGCATTTATCAAACTGTAAATGGGGGACAGCACGGTATTTGCACTTGGAGCGGTGTTACAGGATCGCATCGCCCCAACTCCTTTTTATAGTGCACAGAGTTTGTGTGGACGTCCCTTAGGGAACACAGAATAATTGAGGTTGGAAGCAGCTTAACCCCAAGTCATAAAAAATCCCTGACACAGGAAAATAAGAGGGAAAAAAGCTGAGGGGAGGTTGCATGCTTTGGCTGTGGGCTCTGCGTTGGGTTGATGGAGGGAGTGCATTCAACTATAAAAAAAAAAAATCGGACCCCTTGAACACACTTGGTTTCTGCATCGTTGCTGTCGGTCTTTCAGAAAGATCCTCATTCCAAGAATTCAACTGTTCATCAAAATAAACTCCACACGCTCTCAAAGGCAAAATAACGTATGTTTCCTCCCCACGCTCCTACACATAGGTGTGTCCCCGCTCAGCACCGTACATACCCTGCGTCGTACATACCTGAACGTGCTTCCTTATTAAGGAGCAGATCCCCTCTTGGCAGCCCGAAGAGGTGTGCCAATGACCTTCTCCTGGTTTCCTGCTTTTTTTCTTTTTTTGCTTTTCCACGGTCTGTAAACAGCAGGAGAAGTAATTAGGTAGGTGGGCACTCGTGCACTGTCAACTCTTGGAATATAATATAGAAATGTGCTAAGGCAAGGAAATATTTGCTTGAACGCGTGCCTGGAAACTGAATGTGGTATGCAGTTCATAGTAATAGAAACCACACATCTGGCTCATTTTTATGTATTTTACCTGGGAGGGTGGGGTAATATTTACATTCTTTTTCCATTCCTGGCTGTCTGGTTTGTGCATGCTAGCGTGTGTGTGTGTGTGTGTGGTTCACATTCCCTGTTGCAGAATCTGCAGAGTTGGAGCATTTGCCGTGGCAAAAATGTCACCGGCATCTTTGAAACACACATTTGCATCCTGCAGTTCTAGTAAATGGGCTGCGATGTGAAAAGAAATCCAGACACAGTCCAGCGCGTTCCGTGCAGCTGTGACTGTGTCCCTGTGAAAAGTGACGCTCACGGGATTTTTTTTTTCCGTGTTTTTTTTTTTTTTTTTTTTTTAGAATCTGCTGCCCCAGCAGGTAGCGTTCTGGGCTGGCGCTTTTTGTTGTTGTTGGTTTTTCTGTGCTCTGTAAAATGTCCAAAGCTTCTCGCTTGGCCAGACCGTTCTCTAACACAGCCTCCAAGCTGCCTACATCTCGGAGGGATGATTTAAGCAGCAAACAGAAAAAACTGAGCGTAGGTGAGAAGATTCTGAGAGCTGGAAGTGAGGGGAGCTTGGTCAGACCGCAGCAGGTGCCGTCGGCAGCAGCCCCTGCTCAGCGGAAGCCTTCGCTGCACAAAGGTAAGTTTTAAATCAGCTGCGTTCGGGAGCTTCTGCTTAAAACTTGCAGCCTAACGAGACTGCAGGTCGCTCCAGTGCAGGAGCGAAACTGTAACGTTCGCTGAAACCCGGGCATGCGTTTCTAAAACAACCGGGAATTCAGAAGGTGGAGGTCATGGGACTGTCTATTATTCATTAAGGAACAATAGGAGCAAAATTGATGGCTTTCGCTCCTTTTGCAAAGTGACGACTTTTATTCTTGCCTGTGTTTTACTACCTTTCTTGATCTCGCCACATTCGCAAAGTGTCTCGCTCATCTGCACAGAGACGAGAAAACAAGGAATTTCCGCATGCTTATTTGCTATCTCTTTTAAAAATGACTGATCTGAAATGCTAATCCAAGGATAGGGTTCCTGGCCCAGCGGGACTTAAATCCCCACTAACGGTGTTACCTGGAGCTTTGAACTAAGCCTGCTTAAGTGAATGTTAAGATGTTGCACTTAGCTACAGTATTGTTGAATATTTGACCCAGAACTAAGAAATGTAGTAACCAAATAAAGCTATCTGCTACTTTAGCATGTATAACCATAGAGGGCAATGAAATCATAGCTGTCATAGAATAACTTCCTCCATTGTACCAGAACTGCGTGTTGAATCACGAAGCAACAATGTATAATATTCACTTTAATACATTTCGAACTCCACCCTAAAATGTAATAAACAGTGCAATGATTTTGTAGTAAAATAAAAAATTGTTTTAATATTCTCATTCTTATAACTGGGAGTTTGTATTTTGTAGAAAAAAAAATGAGTTCATTAAAATTTTTAATCTTGACTTCTTCTCTATGAAAAGTTCTTACAAATGAGGATGCAATGATGCATTTTTGTGCCACTGTTTCAAGGATGCAAATATGTGTGCAGAAAAAATGTAATTGTTTCCTTAGCTTTATTAATATTATTTTCCGCTTGATCAGTGAAGTGTTTATACAAAAACTGAGACCAAAGCGTGCCTGTGTAAGTCTTGATGGAACTTGTAGAGGAGACCGAATTTTGGCTGCCGAAAAAGGAAACTTTCTTTGATGTGAAAATGTGTGTAAAAGTCTGAAAAATTCTTATAAAAAGTGAATTCCAAAGAGTGTCCAACCATTCGCATGGTGTTTTCACCCGGTTCTGTATACCGTTGGGAGGAGAGGGAATTTTTTCAACAACCCAAAGTAGGTGCTCACTTGCTTTTGATAAATCATGAGGATGACTTGGGGTGGACTTAGTGGGAGAAAATTACGTTTCTTTGCTAACGGATTTGGCTGAGGGCTTAGTTAGAAGTCGTTTGAAACTAGACATGATTCTCCAAGTGCCTGATCCAATGATAATGCTCACTTTGGTTACAAAGTATTCCACTGGGGGCAGTTACACAATAATAAGGGGCTGTTTCCTTTGGCTCTTTCAGAAAAGACAAGGATGAGTCCTCTCAGAATTCTGAAATCAGCAGGTGCACTGGATGATTTTGAAAGACAGTATCAGTAGAATGTGCATTTGCTTTCCCTTTCCACTCCAAGTTCTGTTTGCTGTGACGCATTTCCTTGTCGGAGGTGGGATGGAGTGATTCTCCGAGAGCCGGTTGGGTTGGGTTGGGTTGGGTTGTGTTGTGTTGTGTTGTGTTGGGCTTGTTAACTTACCGTGGTCGTCACAGACCAGGAAATCCTGGCAACAGTCACCTGTGTTGGGTCTGTGTCACATTGGTGTGTGTTCCTGGTCACCTCCCTAAAGCCTTAGTGGGTGTTTATTTCAGTTGACCCACGAGGCTCAACTTGATCTTTTTATGACAAATACCACACGCTGTCTGACTTCCTTTAGTTTCTGCGTGTCTAATTTGTAAACAAAGTGCACTCTGGAGCATTTCTAACTTTTTTTTAAAGATTTATTTATTTATTTATTTGAAAGAGTTACAGAGAGAGAGGAGAGGCAGAGAAAGAGAGAGAGAGGTCTTCCATCCGACGGTTCACTCCCCAGATGGCCGCAATGGCCAGAGCTGTGCTGATCTGAAGCCAGGAGCCAGGAGCTTCTTCCTGGTCTCCCACACGGGTGCAGGGGCCCAAGGACTTGGGCCATCTTCCACTGCTTTCCCAGGCCATAGCAGAGAGCTGGACAGGAAGTGGAGTAGCCGGGTCTCGAACCAGTGACCATATGGGATGCCGGCGCTTCAGGCCAGGGCGTTAACCCACTGCACCACAACTCCGGCCCCTCTATCTTTTTTCAAAAGGTGTCTCTACTTGGTGTATTCCCATGCCTTCCCTGCACTTCTTCCACTTTATGTCCTGTACACTGATTTTCACATTAAAAGAGGGAGACCAGATGTGTTTCATCATCATGATTAGGTCTTCAATTCCATCTAAATAATATGATCTCATAAATAGTTTCCTTGCTATAAGCCATAAACGTATATGTGCTAGAAGCGTTTTCTCTTCTCTTGTCAGCATTTCTGATTCTCCCAGGACAACACACAGAAAACCCCATCCACAGGGCCCCTTCTTCCTCCAGCGCCTCCCCCTGTAGCCCTGAGCCCTTGTGCACTGCCCCTTCCTGCTTGCTCTCTGGGTCCCGGGGACGGAGGGCCCCGCCTTCACTTCTCCCGTCCCTGAATAGCTAACCAAGAGGAACACTTTCCCCGCTCCCATGTCCAAAACCCGTCTGTCTTCTCTTCCCACATTTGAAAGATAGTTTGGGTAAGACACCGATTCTTAGACTGATTCTCCATCATCATATTAAAGGGCTTCTCCATTGTCTTTGAGGATCTCGAAGCTTCCTTTACAGGTGAGCTCTCTCTCTCTCTCTCCCTCCCACCTTCCCTCTTGAAGCTTAAGGATCTCCTCTTTATCCTTGATGTTCTCAAAGCTCACTGAAGTATTTGAAAGTGTGAGGGTTATTTTATTTTTTCATTTTGAACGGGTCTTTGATGGGCCTTTTCAATTGGAAGAGTTGTGACTCTCAGGTCTGGTATTCTCATTCTTTGATGTTTTCCCCTCTGTCTCTGCCCTGATTTCCCCCTCTTGGATCTCCCACATCCGTTTGCTGAGAGAAGGTGTCTTTCCCTTATTTGCCTTTTGACCCGTGCGACTGTAGGAAATTGTGTCAGCCGTGCCGTCCAGCGCTTCTACCATCGAGTTTAGATCCTCATGGTCATGTTCATTGCCTGGAATCTCTCCTCGCTCTGCTGATTTTGGGGACAAAATGCACGGTGACGTTCCGAGCACGAGAAGCCTGCCTGTGTGTTTCCTTTGCTGAGCGTGATGGTCGGTGCCTGTTTCAGTGTTCAGTGTCGCACGGGCGAGGTCCTGCTCACTGCACAGCTGGTGTGTGTTGTCCGCTCAGCCAGTGGTCCAGACAGCCCCTGCAGCACAGGACCCTGACGCCCAAGAACTCTTAGGACAGCAGCACCCACCGCTCATTTCCACCCATAGTGAACCTCCCGGCTTCACGATAAATGCGCCCCAAACGGACAACGAATGTTGGCAGGTGTGTACAGACACACGTGTGTGCCAACCAGGATAGGCGTGCACACCCGAGAGTGAATGTCGCATTTCTTCCCAAGCTTTCTGTGCTGATTCAGTTTATTCCCCAAATTGTTTTGTCCTGATCCACTTAACTGGTCTATTTTTAAAAGGGATGCATGTCCCTCAAGCAGTTCAAAACAAAGAAAAACATTCTTCATTTTTAAAACATTTATTTATTTATTTATTTATTTATTTATTTTTATATTGATCAATTGAAAGGTAGGAAGAGAGACAGAGATCTCCCTCTGCTGGTTCACTCCCAGTGCCCCCGGTGGCCAGGGCAGAGCCAGGCCAGAGCCAGGAAACAGACGCTCAACCCAGATCTCTCTTGAGGGTGGCAGGGACTCACCTGCTGCCTCCTACCGTGTGCGTTAACAGGAAGCTGGATCAGAAATGGAGCTGGGGCTCCGCCGCCAGGCTCTCCAGTATGGGAAGTGAGTTTCCCAGTGGTGTCTTATCTGCGATGCCGAACACCCATCCTAAATGCCTTCTTTACATGTGGACTTGAGTGCTGACCACAAACTTGCTTTGAAAAAATGGCTTCCCTCTCATACAGATTTGTGATGATGGGGTGATGGCGGTGATGGTGATGGAGGTGATGGTGATGGAGGAGATGGTGATGTGATGGTGATGGTGATGGTGATGGTGATGGTGATGGTGATGGTGATGGTGATGATGGTGATGGTGATGGTGATGGAGGAGATGGTGATGTGATGGTGGTAGTAGTGATGGCGATTTCCGTGGGCTCCTGTCGTGGGGCCAGCACAGTTCCAAGTGCATTGCAGATGCGTGGTTTCCCATGGTACCCTTAGCAGCGCTGTGGGATTAAACCATTGCTATCCACATTTTGCAGATGAGAAAAGTGAGAGATGAGCCATTTTCCACTATCGTGCAGACAGGAAGGGAGAAAACCAGAACTCTAATTCTCACAGCTGCAACCCTGAACTTGCACACTTCGCCATGACACTGGAGCCCCTTTCTATGCAGGAAAGCAAGTCACTCCTCCAAGAGGTTCATAAAATCGGTCAGGTTTTGTATGCTTGGTCTGGTCCCTGAGAAAACTTCCTGGTGTCAGCTTGTAATTGAGAGTAAACTCTTCCATGTTGCAGCTTTTTAATCTGTTAATCTGAGCTAACTTTCCTTAACGAAGGAGAGGGAGAGGAAGTCATTGAACTTCATAAGTAATCGAAGTGTCACGATGCTGAAAATGCTTTGTAATACTGGAAACAATAGGACCTTGCTGTCCTACTATGTGCACTCTCCTGGTTCTGCCTTCAGTGTGTGCACAGAGCACACCCACGCACGTGTGCACTGCACGCAGCCCCTCGCAGGTTGTTCCACGGCGCATGCCCTGCGGTCCTAGCAGAAGCCTGCGGGTGAGAATGACTCTGGTTCTCTTGAGCAAAGCCATTACGCTTCCTGAGTCTTGCCAACCATCACAGAATCATCTTGCGTGGTTCCTGGGGCTAAGTGCGGCGAGGATTAATGACCTACTTAGTGTGTGTCCAGTGCTCTCAGGAATCATCTCGGGCCAGCACAGCGGGGTGTCCATGCACCTCCGACGCTGTGGGCGGCACAGACTTGCTGTCTCACAGCGTGCCTGCCCCCACGCCAGGAAAATGGCACAAACGCCCCTGGCCACAGTGCCCTCCGCTGTCCCTTGTCCAGCTGTCACCCCGCCTGTCACTGACTCTGCCTTTGCATACCTGGGCCTGGTACTGTCCACCTCTGCGAGTTAAGAACTGGAGCACGGGAAGTATGTGTTCTCCCTGGAGGCTGCCTGTCCCTTCAGGGTACCACTGGGGACGGCAGTGACACTGGGCTCGTGCCCAGAATTTCAGGGCGGGCACCTGGCACTCTGCTCATTTCTAGAACAAGCTGAGAACGGGGCCTGCACTTTGTCCAGTATCTTTTAGAAGCAGCAGTGGACTTGGACTAGTTTTGTGCATTTCCTTGTCTGATTGCCTTTGGGAACAATACCACTCTTTTTTTTTTTCTTTTTGGCAAGAAAAGTAAAATACAGAGTATAGTGTTTATTCAACTGTGCTCATAGTTGATAAAATAGTTGATAAATTCATAGGTGGGACTCATCATATTTTAAAACTTTTTTCATTTTTATTTTAAAGAGGGAGGGAGGGAGAGAGAGAGAGAGATTGATTGATTGATTGATTGATTTTCCATCCAGTGGTTCCCTTCCCAAATGCCTGCAGCAGCCAGAGCTGGACCAGGAGGAAGCCAGGAGGCTGGAGCCCCATCCAGATCTCCCCCATGGGGGACAGGGGCCCAAGCACTTGAGCCATCATCTGTTGCCTCCCAGGGTGTGCATTAGCAGGGAGCTGGACCCGCAGTGGGGAGCCAACACTGAAAGCAAGCTCTCCAACATGGACAGTGGGCACCCCACATGGCATCTTAACCCCTGGCTTGTTGTTCCCAGCGGTGAACCCAGAATCGTGCATTATGTCTGCTCATGCTGGTGGGTATCTCTGCATCCTGTTGCTAAAATTTCCAAGGCTTACCCTGGCCACTCATTTTACAAATGAAAACTAGACTTAATGCTGCCTACAGAGTCTCCTGCCAATTTTTCCTCCAACTAAATATAGGATGAGCTGTGACTGTGAGTATTGGAAAAAACACCGACTTCTACAGTTCCCTCTGCTTGCCTTGAGTAACCTTATCTGTTGCTTGTCTCCTCCTTTTTGGTAATAGATAACTCAGGAACATAAGGGGCTTTTTTTCCCACGTTTTATTTGCTTCCTTGATTCTCTGCCATTGCAATGTGTCTGGCAAGGTATATGAATCATTTCTGAGAGTTAATCTGAGGTGTTCTTGGAGGCAATCTGTAGTTTTGGTCACTGGGTCTAGCCCAATGGCTGTAGTGAGATCAATACGTCACAGCATGGTTTTTTAAAAAATGAAGGAAGCTGCACTGGAGCGGCACGAATCTTGGAGGAAGAGAGAATGCCGGGTCTGGGCAGTGGAGCCTGGCATTACCTCCTGGTTGACCCCTGGTGGGAGATGCCTCTGCCTCTGTGTTTCCTGCACTCCTAGTCCTCTGGGACTCCAAATTCCACACGAGTGGGCAGGGAGCAGACACTTGGCCAAGTGAGTAGGATGCCCAAGTCCCACTGCTGGGTTCAAACTCTAGCTTCCGGAGGCAGCAGTGAGGGGTCAATGCTTGGACCCCTGACGCCCATCGGGGAGACCAGCACTTAGTTCATAGTGCCCAGCTCCAGCCTGGCCTAGCCCTGGCTGTTGCAGGGTTTGGGGAGGGAACCAGCAGGTGGGCATTCTCATTCCCTCCCTCCCTCTCTCTCCCTCCCTCCCTCCCTCCCTCTCTCTCTCTCCTCCCCTCTCCCCCTCCCCCCTCTTCCCCCTCTTCCCCCTCCCTCTCCCTCTCCCTCCATCTCCCTTCCTCTCCCTCCCTCTCCTTCCCTCTCCCTCTATCTCCCTCCCTCTCCCTCCCCCACCTCTTTCAAATAAATAAATAAGTATGCTTTTAAAAAGTTAAGTTTGCAATGGCTGTGGTTATTCTTTGATGGAGTTTATGTAATTAAGTGATAATCGGGGCCCATTTTAATGCTGAACAGTAAGCAGTATCTCTTGTGTTTATTAATGCACAAGTTTGCTTTCAGTTGTTTATGTCTAGTGGACATGATAAATATAGTTCTCTTTAAAAATATTTGTTTGTTTGAAAGGCAGAGTAACACAGAGAGTGTGTGAGAGAGAGATTTTCCATCCACCAGTTCACTCTCCAAATGGTCACATTAACTGGGGCCGAAGCCAGGAGCCTGGAACTCTGTTCTGGTCTCTATGTGTGGTAGGGGCTCGAGTGCCTGGGCCATCAGCCGCTGTTTGCCCAGGCAGAGTAGCAGTGAGCTGGATCAGAAGTGGCATAGCTGGGTCTTGAATTGGCATTGCACTATGGGGTGCCAGTGTTGCAAGGGGTGGCTTAACCCCCCGCACCACAAGGACATCCCCCTGATAAATATATTTCTTGGTCTAACAAAGTTTGAAACATCCTGACTTTCTGTTTCTAACTGGAGTGGGAAAATAAAGCATCCAAATCTATTTTCACAGGTATTTTCTAAATGTGTACTATTCATTCCCTTCCATGATGGGCTCCACATCCCAGTGAAGTCTCCTCTCAGACTGTGTGTGATCACAAAGGAGAGTTTTTGCCAGCTCCGGTAGAATGCCTTCCTCCCAGAACTACCTTTTCATTTGAGTTTCCTGCCTCAGGTCTTTGACTCTGCATGCGCATTGCTTCCAACTTGGTTTTCAAGTCTAATGAGCTTTTTCCCTGCAAGATACTTCTAGGAGATCCACTTAAGCAATCAGAACTTGGCCATTTGGAAAATAACCGGAATTAATATAGATGAAAGAGTGTGTGATTATCTTGCTCTTTGAGGGTATACTGATAAAAATTCTGCTGGGAAAATAGACCGTCCCCTTAGGCCATTAGACACTATGTTTGTTCCTGAGAATATGGCCATCTGTGTTGGAGACTTAGGAGCAGGTTACCAGGGGCCTCTGTCTTGTCTGACTGTGAGGTTACCTCTTCTACCTCCCAGGTCTCCCATTGGGTGCAGGGGCCCAGGGACTTGGGCCATCCTCCACTGCTTTCCCAGGCATAGTAACAGGGAGCTGGATCAGAAGAGGAGCAGCCGGAACTAGAACCAGTACCCATATGGAATGCCAGCACCCTATGCCACAACACCGCCCTGCCCCACCTTTTTTAAAGATTTATTCATTTATGTGAAAGGCAGAGTTACAGAAAGAGAGGGAGACACTGAGATAGAGAGAGATCTGTTGGTTTACTCCCCGGATGGCCACAGCAGCTGGAACTGAAGCTGGGCTGATCCAAAGCCGGCAGCCAGCAGCCAGGAGCCAGGAGCTGATCTTTTTTCTGATCATGGGGTGCTGGTTTTTATAGCTTGTGCCACAACAGGTGGGACAGATGTCTGGAAATCTGAAAATGTAGACTTTGAAAAAAGTAAGCCCCTTGTTGTTGAGGCTGCTGGAGCAGGCTAGGTGTTGGTTTCTCGACTAAGCATCTCTGCAGTCTCGTCAGGCCCCAAAGTCTACGTCCGGGGTTTGCTGCCCCTTTCCCAGCAGGGAAAAGGTCAGATGGGCTCGTGGCCATCTTATTTCCTAGATTTCCAAAATGTGCGCTTCCAATCCCAGAATCCGCTAGACAGGGAAGGGTGGGGCCGGAGGTGAGGATGCAGCTTGCGGTGCCCACATCTCCTATCGGAGCGCCTGGCTGAAGTCCTGGGCCGCTTCTGCTCCAGCTTCCTGCACCCAGGGAGGCAGCAGGCAACGGCTGGAGTGCTTGGGTCCCCGTTACCCATGTGGGAGACCCAGACTCAGTTCCAGGCTCCTGGCTGTGGCCTGACCCAGCCCTAGCTGCTCTAGCTGGTGTGGGCATTTGTGGAGTGAACCAGCAATTGTAGCAGGTGGAAGATTGCTCTTGCTCTCCCTCTCCCTCCCTCTCTCCCTCTCTCCCTCTCTCCCTCTCTCCCTCTCTCCCTCTCTCCCTCTCCCCCCCTCCCTCTCTCCCTCTCCCTCTCCTTCCCTCCCTCCCTTTCAAATGAAATAGATAATAACGCTTTTAAATAGATGAGCAAGGTTGAGGGGTCCGAGTCATCAGGGTTATCAAAATCGCAGCCCTTGAGCAGGTTTCTCACAGAATTACCCGAGTGCGCACAAGGAGGGCGTCTCATCTCCCCCAGGCAGCAGGAGTTGGTGGAGAAGGAAGCAGCCCAAAGACCGGGGTGCAGGTAGGAGACAGCAGAGCTCCCCCGTGTGGCCGGGGAGGGAAGGCCAGGAGGGTGGGAGAGTTTGTTTGAAAGGATCCCCTATGAGAACAGCGTGTTTTCCACTCCATCAGTGAACGTTACTTATTGGCTCCCCTACTGTGTAGACAACGGGACCCCTGGCTGCGCTTACTCCAGGCTCTTTCCTCGGCGCGGGAAAGAATTCAAGGTGGAGAAGTGAAGGCGTGCAGGGAGACAGGACTTGTTTATTTTTTTTATAAAGATTTATTTATTTGAAATGCAGAGTGGGGGAGGGGGCGGGGAGGGAGAGAATGAGAATGAACATGAGCGAAAAGCTCAAAACACAAGAAAAAACCCTCCGTGGTGTTTGTCCTTGTATCCCATCAGGAGGTGGGGTGCTGAACTGAACATTCAGAGGGGGCGGAGTTTGGGGCTGGGCTTGAGCCCTGTTGTGGAAATGTCGGAAGCGCCGTGGCATCAGGTGCATGAGGGCAGTGGCAGTGGAGGCCGTGGGAATTTTATCCTGGTGACCTCCTAGTGGGCTAAAGGCCACTTCGGGGACACATCCTCCACCCACACCAGATACTTCCAGCTGGCACCGGTTCTAAGACGCCAACATTGTGGAACTTGAGGTTTCTGCTACACAGAAAGAGGAGGGGCTTGGCAGTGCATGGGGGGCTCAGGGAAGGGGGTCTGGACGATGCATGGGGGGCTCAGGGTAGGGGGCTGTCCTGCAGAGCTGCAGAGGCTCACTGTGGCTGCCTCCCTGCAGGAGGCCAGGCTGAGTCGCAGGTCTCCCAGGGCTCTCACACAAGGCTAACACCACCTGCCTCCCCACATCACCACCACGTGTGGGGCACTGTTCTAGGCTCTTAGCCATGGTGAAGATGGGGGCATGGAAGGCTGGGGTTCCAGGGGGAGAGGGCGAGAGAGGGAGAGAGAGGCAGAGAAGGGGGGGACAGAGAGAGAGAGAAAGAGAGAGGGAGAGAGAGGGAGAGGGGGAAGGAGAGAGGGAGAGGGAGAGGGAGGGGGAGGGACAGAGAGAGAGTGAGGGGGGAGAGAGAGAGGGAGAGGGGGAGGGAGAGAGAGGGGAGGGAGAGAGAGGGAGGGGGAGAGGAGGGGGGAGGGACAGAGAGAGAGAGGGAGAGGGAGGAGAGGGGGGAGGGAGAGAGAGGGAGGGGGAGAGGGAGGGGGGAGGGACAGAGAGAGAGGGAGAGGGAGGAGAGGGAGGGGGAGAGGGAGGGGGAGAGGGAGGGAGAGAGGGAGGGGGAGGGACAGAGAGAGAGAGGGAGAGGGAGGAGAGGGAGGGGGAGAGGGAGGGGGAGAGGGAGGGGGAGAGGAGGGAGAGAGGGAGGGGGAGGGACAGAGAGAGAGGGAGAGAGAGAGGGAGGGAGAGAGGGAGGGAGAGGGAGAGAGAGGGAGAGAGAGGGAGGCAGGGAAGGAGTGAGGCTGAGGATGAGCACTGCTTGTCCACGGGGAGAGCCCATATGGGAAGTTGAATTCACAGACCTAGAGACCAGGGCTGGGCAGGGGCCGCAGGCACACAGCACTGATGACGTGTTGTTTCAGTTATCTGTTATTGTGGGTAGAACGGAAAACAGGGTGTGGCCCAGGACCTCGAACCTTCCAGGGTTAAAGCAGGGGTGCCGGTGGGACCCCAGGATGGAGGCTCTGGTCTGTTGCCTTGAAAACTGTACTAGAAAGCTCCAGGGCGGGGGGGGGAATGTGCCCTAACCCTCCCACCCCAAGAGAAACCCACACTACCACGCCCCTTCTGAGTGTGCAACCTTATTCTCCAAGTAAGACTTCTCTCTGAAGCATGTCCTACCTACAGTGATGCGAATCGCACCACCCAGCCCGCAACACCACATGTTCCTTGTAGACCCTGTGTAGCTGAATTTCCATCAGAATGGACGTGTTCCCTCCCGTGGTGCGTGTCTAGCTTCGGGGATCCAGAAAAGCCGGTCCCCGTGTCACCAGACGTCCCTGCTACTGTGGGCAGGCAGACTGGGCAGCAGCGAGCCGTGCTCCGTCTCCCAGCATCCTCGTGGGCCTGCGTGTGTGGCCATTCGTGTGTGACACAGTTATCTCCTAGGTTTCCTAGTGCTCGGCTGTCCTTGATCCGGCCCTGGGAGTGGAGTTTCCTGCTGTGTTTCTGAACGTGTCTCTAAGGAGGGGCTGATTTACCGCCTCAGATTCTAGCACGAGGACGTGTCATTTTTAAAAAATATAACGCGACAGCTATTTGCATCCTTAGGGGTCCATGAACCCCTTCTTCACTGTTTAAAGATAACGCACTAGGAGCTTCTCAGATCTGTTCTGTTTGTACCCTACTTACTGAAGTTACCCACCAAGTTTTGTGAACAGCTGTAACTAGAATCATCGTCAACGAACAGTGATGGGGAGGGGGCATAATCGATGTTCAGAGCATGCCGTCCCAGAAAAGCAAAAACACTGAATTAACAACAAAACAATATCCGGCGTCTTTTGTAAGGCCGCCTGATCTGTCCAGAGAGTAAAGGGGGGCAAATGCACCCTCAGTGCCCAGGGCCGAGGGAGCGGCGGAGCCATCACGGGCTGCTGTACACTCTGCCAGTCCCCCGTGGCTAGAGACTTTGAATAGACGCACTCAGCGGACAATAAGTCAGCCCGAGTCCCCACAAAGCAGTGACACCATCAGGGGCTGAATAAGAAGAAAGATCTGCCCTACAGAGGGAGACCTCGGCGCCCTTGACCCAGTGTGGGCTCTAAAAGGACAGAAGAAAGGAATTAACAGAGCATGTCTTATGCCTCGGGTCTTGGGACCTAAAGATACGCTGTCATATGCCGGGGAGAACAGGAAAAAGAAAAGGCCAAAAGCCAGAAATGCTATTTAACGGTCCCCAGTTGGCAGCACCCCCAGCTACCTGGCAGCAGGAGGCAGGAAAAGCCTCGTGGAGGGAGCGGGCTTTGTGCTCAGCACCTGAGGTTCCCCCAGGGGAAGATCCAGGAGCTGAGCACACACAGCTCACGGGCTCCTGAGGAAGCAACTCCCAGGGGCAACACACAGACGAAAAGGAGTCCCAGCTGCCCAGGTCACTGCCGGGACTCTCAGATGCGGAGTGCGACACCCATGCGTGGCACACACTGGAAGAACAGGTTCTACACTGTGCATCTGTTTAATTTCAAAATAAATCTCTGGGCTGGTGTTGTGGCCCAGTGGGTTAGCCACTGTGTGCAGTGCCAGCATCCCATATGGGTGCCTTTTTGAGCCCTGGCTGCTCCACTTCTGACCCAGCTCCCTGCTAATGCTCCTGGGAAAGCAGCGGAGGGTGGTGCAAGTTCTTGGGCCCCTGTATCCACGTGGGAGACCTGGAAGAAGCTCCTCCTGGCTCCTGGTTGTTACTGCCATTTGGGGAGGGATCCAGCAGGTGGAAGATATCTCTCTCTCTCTCTCTCTCTCTCTCACACACTCTCTCTCTCTCTCTCTCTCACTCTCTCTCTCCTGTCTCTCCATCCCTCCCCCCTCCCTCTCTTTCTGTGACTCTGCCTTTCAAACACATTAAAAAAAACTGTAGAAAAAAATTACAAATGTTTCAAAAATATAAAAATGAAAAATAAGAAAATAAATCTTCTCCCCAGCTGTTGCAGCCATCTGGGAAGTGAACCAGAAGATGGAAATTCCTCTCTCTCTCTCTCTCTCTCTCTCTGTCTCTCTCTGTCTCTCTCTGTCTCTCTTTCTTTCTATGTAACTCTGCCTTCCAAATAAATAGTAGATGAATCTTTTAAAAGAAATATTATGGGTAGAAACTTGAGAATTTGTTAAACGACAGACTAGATAAAATGCAGAGACTTGATAAAGTAGAAGGTAAACTTTGTCTAAAACATTGTGGTGGCCGGCGTTGCGGCTCAACAGGCTAATCCTCCACCTTGTGGCGCCGGCACACCGGGTTCTAGTCCCGGTCGGGGCGCCAGATTCTGTCCCGGTTGCCCCTCTTCCAGGCCAGCTCTCTGCTGTGGCCAGGGAGTGCAGTGGAGGATGGCCCAAGTGCTTGGGCCCTGCACCCCATGGGAGACCAGGAGAAGTACCTGGCTCCTGCCATCGGATCAGCGTGGTGCACCGGCTGCAGTGCGCCGGCCGCGGCAGCCATTGGAGGGTGAACCAACGGCAAAGGAAGACCTTTCTCTCTGTCTCTCTCTCTCTCACTGTCCACTCTGCCTGTCCAAAAAAAAAAAAAAAAAAATTTGTGGTAACGCGGATCTGCCCCTTCACAAGTCTTTCAGTGTACAACAGAGAGTTGGGCAACATTGGAAAGCAGGTTTTTAGCAGTCCCTGGTGTGGCATAACTGAAATGCTACCCATAGTATGTAGCAAGTCACCGTGTATCCCTTGCTTAGCCCAGGCAACCACTCCTGTGCTCTCTGCTTCTTGAGTTTGACATTTTGCACTCCTTGTGTCAGTGGAACCGTATGGGATGTGTCCTTCCGTGGCTGGCGTGTCCTCAGGGTTGGCCCAGGTCATGGCGTACTGCAGGGGGGCGGTGTCTCCTCCGGGCAGTTCTATTTGTGGGCTCCTAGTTACAGAGACGTCACGCGCCGGTTCTCCATCTGCGTGTCATCTTTACGGTCACACCTGTTCCCGTTCCTACCCATCGGTTAATCACACTGGTAGGGGTTTCGCCCTCTTGCTGTGGGAGCTTCTTGCGTACTTTGGAAGTAAGCTCCTTATCCTGTCTGTGAGTTGCGAATCTTTGCTGCCACTCCACAGGCTGTACCGGCTGCTTCCTTTGCTGTGCAGAGGCTTGAGTTTGATGGGGTCCAACCTGTCTGCTTCTGCTTTGGTGGCCTGAGCTGTTATCTTCATATCCAGGGAATGATCGGTGGGGCCAATGTCATGAAAGTTTTCCTGATTTTCTTCTAGCAGCTTTAGAATTGTAGGTTTAAGTCTTAATCCATTTGAGATGTGTGCATTGTTAAGTTATTGGTCTAAGTCGGCTCTCTCGCATGTTGGACATCACTCATGGAAGTGATTGGGTCTTGTCCTCCTGTCAAAGACGGGTTGATCATACATGGGCTCTCGGTTCTGCTCCACTGGTCTCTGTGTCTGCCATTCTGTTTTAATCACTGTAGCTTTGTAGTATAGTTTGCTATCAAGAGGTGTTGTACCTTCAGCTTTGTTCTTCATTCTGAAGATGTTTTGGCTGCGCAGGGCCTTTTGTGGGCTCATGTAAATTTTACAGCTGTGTTTCCTACACACTCCCGTGGGAATGTTGATGGGCTCCTACGGGAGCCATAGATCACTTGGAGTATAATGGACATTTTAGCAATATTCAGTCTCCCAGGTCACGAACATAACAGGTCTTTCTGTTTGCTTGTGTCTTTTGTCTTTTCTTCCCTTGACCTTTGGTAGCTTTCCCTGCACAAGTCTCTTACCACCTCACCTATATTTATTCCTAACTATGTTGTCCATTTTGGCACTCTCTTTGGCACTCCCTTCTCTGCATCATTTGTAAGAGTTTAAGAGAGCTGACGTTTTTTCCTTCTTTACATGTTTGGTGGAATTCACCGGTGAACACTCCTGCTCTGGGCTTTTCCTGGCTGGGAGGTTTTAGACTACTGATCCCACCTCCTTAGCCGGTTCTAAGTTCCTGGCTGGGAGGTTTTAGTCTACTGATCCCCCCTCCTTAGCCGGTTCTAAGTTCCTGGCTGGGAGGTTTTAGTCTACTGATCCCCCCTCCTTAGCTGGTTCTAAGTTCCTGGCTGGGAGGTTTTAGTCTACTGATCCCACCTCCTTAGCCGGTTCTAAGTTCCTGGCTGGGAGGTTTTAGTCTACTGATCCCACCTCCTTAGCTGGTTCTAAGCCCACTCAGACTTCCTGTGCCTTCATGACTGGGTGTTCCCAGACTGTGTTTCTAGGAACTCACCCCTATCTACGAGGCTGTCCAGTTTGTGTCACAGAACTGTGCGCAGTTTTCTTCTTGGTTGTTTTCTCCGTACATCTGTGTCTTCTCTCGTTTTCCAGGTAAAGTTTTGTCTATTCTGTTGTTTCAGAAAACAGACTCTTTGTTTTAGTGACTTTTCTATTTTGCTGTTCTCTAACTCATTTATGTCTGCTCTACTTTTATTATTTTCTTCCTCCTGCTAACTTTGGAGTTAGTTTATTATTCGTTTACCACTTCCTGGAGGTATGAAATTAGGTTGTTTATTTGAAATCTTGCTTCTTTTTTAATGTAGGCACTCATAGCTATACATTTTCCTCATAGTACTGCTTTTGCTGATTTCTTTAGCTTTTTTTTTTTTCATCTTGAGATACTGTCTAGTTTCCCTTCTGATTTCTTCTACCCGCTCACTGTTCAAATGTGTTATTTAATCTCCACTTAATTTTTAATTTTCCAGTTTCATTTGTGTTGATTTCCAGTTCATCTCATTGTGCTTGGGAAAGGTACTTGGCACGATTTCAGTTTTCCTGAGTTTGTGCAGGCTTGTTTGGTGACCTAACACGTGATCCGCCCTAAGTTTGTGCAGGCTTGTTTGGTGACCTAACACGTGATCTGCCCTGAGTTTGTGCAGGCTTGTTTGGTGACCTAACATGTGATCCGCCCTGGGAAATGCTCTCTGTGTGCTGCAGAAGAATATGTATTCTTTTACATTTTTTAGTTTATTATTTATTTCCAAGGCAAAGATAGAAATCACCCATCCATTCGTTGGCTCCCCAAATGCCTGCCATAGCTGAGACTGGGCCACGCCAAAGCCAGGAGCCAGGAATTGCATCCCGGTCTTCCATGGAGCGGCAGGGACAAACCTCTTGAAGTATCACCTGCTGCCTCCCAAGGTGCGCACCAGCAGGAAGCTGGAATCAGGATCCGAGCCAGGACTCGAACCCAGGCTCTCGGATGTGGGATTCCAGCTCCCCAGTGGTGTCTTAACCATTGAGCCACATGCCCGTCCTGAGAAGAAGGTGTGCTTTGCAGCCGTCACGTCCGGGCTGTCGGTCCATGGTGCTGCTCAGGTCCACTCTGTTGGCTTTGTGTCTGGTTGTTCTGTCCTTGGGTGTGGAAGGAGCCTGTGATGACTGTGTTGTTCTCTCTCCCTTCAGTTGTGTTCACGTTTCCTGTGTATACTCAGCTGCTCCTATGCTGGGTGCTGTATGTACCGTCATTTTATCTTGCTGCGGATGGTCCCTTTACCACTGAATGATTTCCTTCTTTGACCTGAAGTCTATTTTGCCTGCTATAGAGCAGCTTCTGCTCTCTGATGGTTACCATTTGTGTGCAAAACTTTTTTCCTCTTCATTCTCTGCGTGTGAGTGTTCTTAAATCTGAAGTGACTCCCGCACTGACAGCGTATGCTTGCCTTATGTTTTCCATCCATTCAGCTGCTCTATGTGTTTTGACTGGGAGTTCAACCTGTTTATATGTGAAGCAGTTGTTGATGGAAAGGATTCACTGCTGCCATTTTGTTCATTGTTTTCTGTTCTTTTGTCGCATTTTTCTCTCTTTGTGTCTTCCTTTATGTTTCATTTATTTTATCATAGTTCTAACAGTCTAAGCTGGTGACAGCTTAACCTCAATCACATACAGAACTCTACACTGTAACTTCTCTCCCCACAGTATGCTATTGATGTTACAAGTTACACCTATGTATATTATGTATCCATTAACATATTTTAGATATAGGTATTATTATACTTTATATTTTGGCTCTTATACTAAAAATAAAAGTGATTTATCCACCAGAGAGAGGGGAGCAGTCATCCCTTGGTGTCTGGTGGGGGTTGGCTCCAGGACCCAACCAATTTGTTGGGTCAGTTTTGTATATTTACAAAACTCTGTGGATGACAAGTGCCCTCTGTAAGTTGGTGTAGCATTTACCTAGAAGCTACACTCATCCTCCTGTCTCCTTTAAGCTATCTCTAGATTACTAGCACTACCTAACGCAAAGTAGTATAGAAGTAGTTGTTCTATTTTATTGTTTAGATTACAATGACAAGGAAAAATCTATGCACGTTCAAGAGAGATGCAGTTCCTATAAAATAACTTCTCTCTTCACTTGGCTTACTCTTTGTCTATGAAACTCACAAAGGCGGTGTTGTATATTTGCCTTTGCCAATGATTTATTATTGCTACTGTTATTTTCCTTTTGTTTTTATGTCACTGTGTAGTATGCTTGTGTTTCAAGCCAAAGACCTCTCTATGGTATTTTAATAAAGCAAGTCTTAGGGTCCTGCAAAGTCTGTCCCTCCTGCAGTTTTTTAAAGATTTATTTATTTGGAAGTTAGAGTTACAGAGAGAGAAGGAGAGAAAGAGAGAGAGAGAGAGAGAGAGAGATAAAGAGAGACCTTCCATTCGCTGGTTCACTCCCCAGATGGCCATAACGACCAGAGTTGGACCAGGCTAAAGCCAGGAGCCAGGAGCTCCATCCAGGTCTCCCGCATGAGTGGCAGGGGCCTGTGGGGAGCAACCCGGACTAGACTAAGTTACTGGAATTAAGACTTATTCTATGCATCTGCTCTCCCACAATATGGCGCTGAGAAGGGAGAAACAGCTTCTATGCAGCTGCCTCCAGTTCAACCAATAAACTGTAGGACCTGCTCCTGATTGGAGGAGAGCAGCGTGCTCGGCGTGTGGGTAGCAGAGTTGGGATTGGTGGAAAAGGACTATAAAGGAGGAGAGAGACAACATGCACCAGGAACATCTAAGGGGAACATCTATCTGAAGGAACACCTGAGCAGCCCCCGGGAGAGAGCCGGCCAGCGGTGTGCCGCTCCCCTGCGGAAGTGGGGAAAGTGGCTAGGGGGAACCGCCCTTCCATGGAGGTGGAAGGGACGGTAGCCAACCTGGGAAGAACCAGCAGCAAACCCAGGGAGGGCCGAGCAGACAAAAGAACAGCGCAGGGTCCAGTGTCGTTCCTCCACGAAGACGGGGAGCGACAGGGGTCCAAACATTTGGGCCATCTTCTGCTTTTCTCAGGCCGTTAGCAGGGATCTGGGTTGGAAGTGGAGCAGCAGGGACACAAACCGGCACCCACATGGGATGCCGGCATCCCAGGCGGTGGTGTCACTCAGTGCGTCAGGATGCTGGCCCCTCTCCTACATTTTTGAACAGTTTTGTTCAGCCCTGATATCTTTGGTCAGAAGTTTCTTTGTTTGCTTCCCGTTCCCACTGACCGGCAGGATTTCTCCTGATAGCCCTAAGGAAGTTCCTGTGTATAGACAAGTCACTCTTCCGCTGCTGTTGTTAAAATTCTCTTTTCCTTTGAGGTTAGACAGTTTGATTATAATCCATCTTGGTGTGTGTTCCTTTGGGTTCACCATATTTGAAATCTCTTGGGCTTCCTGGTTCTGGACATCATTTTCTTCCCCAGATATGAGACGCTGTCCACCAATTATTTGAATATGCTCTCAGGTCCTTTCTCTTCCCTGCCAAGAAACTTCCATCAAGCACGTTGTGGTCCACTTGACTGGGTTGGTTCCAGTGACTGGACTTCAAGGTCACTGTCCCTTTTTTCTGTTAGTGCTTATATGCTGTTGACCTCCCCTATTTGCAGTTCAGCTCCAAGATCTGGTTTCTTCTTCAGATTTTCTGTATCTTGGTTAAGATTCTCACGTTGTCCTTGCACTGTTCTGCCTAGCTCATGGAGCACTTTTATGATACGGATTTTGAATCCTCTAAGATAATTCAGTAGGGTGTGATTTCTGGAGTCTCCTCTCGCTCCTGTGTTTCGGTCGTGTTTTCCCATTCCTTCTTTTTCCCTGACTCTGAGTTGGTATCTGCACACCACAAAGGACCCCTGCCTGTCCCAGTCTTCATGGACAACACGTGCAAAGGAGAAGACCTCTCGCCACCTGGCCAGAACTGCTTTTGCGGGCCTGTCAGGCCTCTGTGCTGCTCCACGCTTCCTTCTCTGCTTCTATGGCCCTCAGGAGTTTGCCAGATCCCGTCAGTGCTGCTAGAAGCCAGCGCCTTGGGTACCAAGGGAGCTGTTTTATCATTGCCTATACACCACAACTGCTTCTTTCCCCCGGTTACAGGAGGCAGCGGGAGAGTTTCCCTGCTGACTCTGTGCTGGGCTGTGGGGGAGTTCATGCACACCAGTTCAAAGCAGCTTCTTTGTTCTTAGTGCTCCCTGGGCACTTGGAATGTGCTAGGCCCCTTGTTGCCCAGTCTTGGCTCCATGTGAGATAAGAATACAAAGCAGAGGCGCAGGTAAGGTGCACAAATGGGATCCTGATTTGTTTAAAGTGAGAGAGAGTGAGAATACGTTCAGGCACGAGCGCAGGCGGCCCCACGAGGAGAGACAGTCACACTGAGAGGGCCAGAGAGCTGCCTACCAGGGAGAGCACAGGAGAAGGCAAGAGAAGGTGCCCCTAAGTCCGCACCCCCTTTGTGGGGTTGGGGTGGCACCCTGGCTGAATACACAGATGGAGTGGGGTTTGCACAGGAATTAGCGTGCAGGATGCTTTCTGGGAGTCTCATGGCACCTCCACATGGAATTCAGCATATACACACGTCCCCTCCTTCCTGTGTAGAAGGCACGGGTGCATCATGGGAAAGTGGCCGTACTGGATTGGCATGTAAGGGGGCGGAGTCAAGGTACAAGACGAGAGACAGAACCTGTGGAAAATCTCCCAGTTCATTTTCCCCAGCCGCCTGCCTATGCTGGACCCCACGACACCATCAGCACCCAGATACAGATGAGTCAGAAGCCAGTCCCTTGGGAAGTCCGCAGAACAGTTAGAGTATTTGATTGCTAACTCTTTCCCTTTGCACGGATCAAGTGGGAGTTTTGTGCCTTGTTTGTTTTGGGGGGTATTTCTCCCCACTAGCTCTGCACGGAGCTGGAGGAGCCGTGGTGAGTGCCTGTGGGCTGGTGCAAGCCACTGCCTTGTTCTCTGGAGCCCCCAGTGGTGGAGAATTTGCTGGGCCGCATTCCCATCACAGTCCAGGTGAGACAAGAGCCAGTCCCTTAGGTAGAACACACGCAACATCAGGTTGTCATGTTTATTGCACGTTCCAACTCTGTCTCCAAGGAGAGGTTGGGTGTTGCCCGCTTACTCTGTGTTGAGCCAGAGGGGGCGCTGTAGCGAGCGCACACATGGGTTGAAATGGCCACCTGTGTTCTGCATCGCTCCCTGGGACCTAGTGTATGTTGAGTCGCATCAGCTCTGTGAAGAAGGCAAGGCAGAGGCCAGTCCTTGGGCAGCACCTGCAAAAGCCGAGACATTGCGCGTGTGCCTCTCTCCAGGGGAAGATGGGTCTCCCCCAATCACTCAGTGTGTCCTAGTGTAAGGGTTAGGTTAGAAGACATTTCCAGCTTGCCTGTCGGTCTCAGTTTGGCTAGGGTCCTGCTTTCAGAGTGAAGGAACCTCAAAATCAGTTTCTGTTTATTTCACAAAGTACATTAACCTATTGACTGCTGTGGAATCAACGTGTCCGTGTCGGGGGAGGGAGTCAGAGATTCCCGCCTCACTGCCTTGCTGATGTCCCTCCGAGATGGACTTTTACAATTCCTGGTAATGTAAGACTTAGGGTTGAAGTAATGGGGAGTATGAAAAAGAGGTTAGAAGATTTAACAGTGGAGTGGGCATGCCCAACGTGAGTCTAACTGGATGTCCAGAAAGAGACCATACAGAGCCTAAGAAAGAGGGATTTGCTGAACAAGAACATTCCAGAACTGATAAAAATGCATTCCTCTCTGAAACCAGAAAGCCTGACAATTCCCAAGCAAAACACTTTGGGAAAAAGGAGTGAGGGGCCAGCGCTGGGGTGCAGCAGGTTAAGCCTCTGCCTGCAGTGCCGGCATCCCATCTGGGCGCCGGTTCCAGCCCCAGCAGCTCCATTTCCAATCCAGCTCCCTCCTAATGCACCTGGGAAAGCAGCAGAGGATGGCCCAAGTGCCAAGCCCTGGCCTGCAGTGCCGGCATCCTATATGAGCGCTGGTTCAAGTCCTGGCTGCTCCTCTTCTGATCCAGCTCTCTGCTGTGGCCTGGGAAAGCAGTAGAAGATGGCCCAAGTGCTTGGGCCCCTGTACCCATGTGGGAGACCTGGAAAAAGCTCCTGGCTCCTGGTTTCAAGCTGAGCCAGCCCAGCCCTGATCATTGAGGCCATTTTGGGAGTGAACCAGTGACTGAGAGATCTTTCTCTGTCTCTGTCTGTCCCTCTCTGTAACTCTGATTTAAAAAAAAAAAAAAAAGAAAGAAAGAAATCTTTAAAGAAAAAAAAAACTGCCAGAACTTCAGGTTTTTTTGCACTAAAATAAACTATTTGAATCCCATTTCCCACAAACTTTTTGAAGTACCCTCAAACAGAAAGCACTTAGTGGTTCTGTTATAATTGAGCCAACTTCATTTGAGGGGAGTTTTGTTGGCCCAGCCAGCAGCACGGTAGTTCAGGCTCTCGAGGTCAAGTCTGATCGCTGAAACCGGTTTCCGGTTGTGAAGGGGAGAGGGAGAAATGTAAGGGTCATGGGTGCACTTTTCGCTGACAATGTTTCCACCTCTCTTTCTTTGCAAAGTATCAGCTGAAAGGCTCCAAAGAGGGGAAAACCATGTAGAGCCCCTCTCTGTGGGATGCACATGGCTCACTGTGTTAACTTCGTAGCTGTGTTCATAGTTCTAAGAGTATTTGTGTAGTCATCGCTTCTAGAGTATTCCGGAAACCAGACGGTGCGTCTGCCAGATCAGTTATGTAAGTCCCTGTATCTGCCAGTCCACCCCCTGAGACCAGGGCGAGGACCACTGTGTCGCCATCATGGGAGTTGGAACTTCCTTGTTGGGTACTTTCCAGTCGCTGAAGATAATACAAGGCTTCTTTCTTCTTGAATTATCCATCTCCGCAGCTAGAAATTCCCCCAAACTGTGCAGGTACTTATGTCGGTCTCTTCTCTCTGAGTGGGCCAGAGTGGACAAATACTGCTCAGCTTGTTCGTGCCTGAGACTGTCATGAGGAAAGGTGTGGCCTTGGACTTGCTGGCCGGTGTGTAGGAAGGAAGCTTCCTCCCACTGCAGGGAACGCACGCGGCTTTGGGCGTCCTGACCCCAGCGCTCCTCCTGCTTAGACTTGGCGTCTCACTGGTTCTGTGGATCTGAGTCTTCATGGCTCCTTGAAATTTGCAGAAGAAAACTCGTATTTTTGAATCTTTCTTTACTATCCAATATTTCATTAAGTAGGCACTGTGCTTAATGATTTCTGATTTTGAAGGGCATGTTTTAGGAAGTCATATGTATGAATTCATTTGAAAGGTTGAGAGACACACATGCACAGAATAAAGGAGGGGGCATCTTTCCTCCACTGGCTCACTCCCCAGATGGCTGCAGCAGCCAGGGCTGGGCCAGGCCAAAGCCAGGAGCCAGGGGCTCCATCTCCCACAAGGTGGCAAGGGCCAGAGCACTTGGGCCATCACCTGCTACCTCCCAGGAAGCTGCATCAGCAGCAGAGAAACTGGGACTCGCACCCACATAACGATATGGGACGCAGGAGTCCCAGGCAGCGGCTTAGCCAGCCACGCCCAGCGCCCCGCCCTGCTCTGGTGGTCTCAGGACGACACGTGGTGAAGAAATGACCCGGTGCAGCCCATCATGCAGGTGCACAGGCCAAGCAGTGTGTGCTGCCTGCTGTGTTTACCGGATCACAGTAAACGTGAACCGTGTCAGCAGCCATGACCCTGGGATGTGTTACGGCCGTCACTGTCGGGAAGTAGAGGCTGTGTGGGTGCTGAGACGGGACAGGGAGGG
>NC_091444.1:105034916-105059797 GCF_964237555.1 Oryctolagus cuniculus | reverse complement strand
TTCATTCATAAATGAGTTGGCAGGGTACAGTATTCTGCATTGACAGGTTTTTTTTTTTCTTTAAAGCCCTAGATTAGGTCTCTCCATTCTCTCCTAGCCTGTAGGGTTTCTGATAAGAAGTCAGCTAAGAGTCTAATTGGAGATCCTCTGAAAGGAACCTGGCGTTTCTCTCATGCACATTTTAGACTCTTAGGTTTTACTGTGGGGGAGTCTGAGTACAATGTCTCGTGGTGAGGATCTTTTCTGGTCAGGTCTAGTAGGAGTTCCGTGTGCTTCCTGTACTTGGACATCCCTTTCTTTTTCCCCATTAGGGAAGGTTTCTATAATTATTTCACAGAATAGGATTTCTAATCCATGCTGTCTTTCCACACTTTCAGGAACTCCTAAGCACCATATGTTGAGTCATTTGATAGTATCCCATAAATCTCAAACATTATTTTTAATTTTTCTAATTTCTTCTTCTTTTAGGTCTATTTCCAAAGATTTGTCTTCTAATCAGATATTCTTTCTTCTGCCTCAACAAGCCTGTTTTTTAAGCCTTTCCACCTCACTTATATTTGACATACTGTTACTGAGAGACAGAAGCAGAGAGAGATGTCTTCTATCCACTGGTTCACGCCCTAAATGGCTGCAATGGCTGGAGCTGGGGTGATCTGAAGCCAGGAGCTTCCTTCCAGTCTCCCACGTGAGTGCAGGGGCCCTGGCACTTGGGCCATCCTGTATCTCCTTCCCAGGGCATAGCAGAGAGCTGAATTGGAAGTGGAGCAGCTGGAATTCAAACCGGCACCCATATGGGATGCCAGCACTACAGGTGGCGGCTTTACCAGCTACACCACAGTGCTGGGGAGAGATCCTCCATCCAGTGGTCTAAAATGAGACATAGTAATTTTATCTCCCAGGGAAATGCTTACCCGTTCCTCCAAATCCCATGATGTCTAACCTATGTGGAAATCACACGAGACATGAGCGCGCTGGCTTTTTGTTTCTCTCTGTCGGGAGATTTGCACATCCGCCGTCTGTGCTCTCAGACAGTGGAGGATTCCGGTATAGGAGGACACCTGCAGATTGCCGCTGACATGCCGGCCGCCAAGTCTGCGTCTCCAAGTGCCACCATCTCTCCTTTTCTAGCTGCGTCGTGACTGGAGGTTCTGAGCACAGTCCGCTCGGCTGGGTCGCACCACGCTGTCTTCCTCCTCCGGGTCCTTCTTCACTCTCCTACCATGCTGTCCTGGCTGTTACAGTTCCCACAGCAGGGTGCTGGGAAGTTCTCTTCCTGGGGCATTTTTTTTTTAATTTATTTTATCTAGTTGAAAGAGTTGCAGAGAGAGGTAGAGATGGAGAGAGGTGTAGAGATCTTCCACCTGCTGGTTCACTCTCCAAATGGCCACCAATAGCTGGAGCTGAGCTCATCCAAAGCCAGGAGCCAGGAGCTTCTTCAGGGTCTCCCACATGGGTGCAGGAGCCCACGGAGCTGGGCCATCCTCCGCTGCCCTCCCAGGGGCATATGGATCCTAAGTGGAGCAGCCAGGACGTGACCCGATGCCCATATGGGATGGCGGTGCTGCAGACCAGGGCTTTAACCCACTGCGCCACAGCACCGGCCCCTTCCTGGGACAATTAATTCCCCTCTTGACTTCCTGCCTGGGCAGCCAGCGGGGGTGCCTGTGTCAGCAGGTCCCCTCCTGGCTCTCCTCCACCTGCCCTGTAACCTCCTAACCTAGCTTCAGCCAAGAGGCAAGAGAGAACATTTGTTCATCTTGTTGAAGAAGCCACGGCCCTGACATTTTTGAAACGAAAGAGGCTCACCCTACCCTAGCAGCTCCCCGGGCGGGGAACTGCGGCTGTCCCTGTGCCATCACTCACAGAATGAATCCAAGCCCGTGGACGCCACCCTGGAGAACAACTGTCCTTCACGCCTGTGAGTAGGGAAGCATGTTGATGCGGATCTCAGATAACCAGCTGGTTATGACTCGGACAGTGCAAAGAAAGGCTTCTAAACTTGGCTAAACCCAAGTACAGACTGCCACAAGGTACTCGCAGTCGGGATTAGTAATAACCAGATCAAGCTAAAGAACCGGAGTGAAAGCAGAAGAAAAAAAAAAAAAGACAAAGGTGAAGACGAGGGACCCGGGAAACCCCCCCGCCTGGGATGCCGTGGTGTCTCACACCTGTGAATGTTGCCTGACAATCAGGGCGGAGTTTTGAAACACTGACATGACCTCGTGCCCCAGAGGTTGTGAGAGGTGAGACTGCTCAGAGACGCCTGGTGGAGCCCCCACTGTACAGTCCTGGAGCCTCGTTTGGCACAATCTGTTGAAGTTGGAAAGTGCATGTACCTTAGACCCCGCGACTGGGAGGCGCCATTGTGTGCACACAGACATCTGAGTGCAGGGACCTCTTCGCCATCCACGGGCATCCCCAGGAAATGGGAACTAGCTCTGTCTGTATTGATTGCGACAGATGTCAGAAACCTTCTTGGTTAAGGGGCCAGTGCTGTGTGCAGTGGTTAAGCTGCTACCTGCAGCGCCAGCACCCCATACCAGCAATGGTTCGAGTCCCAGCTGCTCCACTTCCAATCCAGCTCCCTGCTAATGATAATGAGTCTGGAAGGCAGTGGAAGATGACCCGAGTGCTTGGGCCCCAGCACCCACGAGGGAGACCTGGAAGATGCTCCCGGCTCCTGGCTTTGGCCTGGCCCAGCCCTGGCTGTTGCTACGATGTGTGGGAGTGAACCAGCGGATGGAAGAACTAACTCTCTCTGTAACTCTGACTTCCAAATAAATAAATAAATCTAGATTTTAAGAAAGCAATAGCTTTATCATAAGACACAAATTAAAAATAAGAATAAAAAAAGAAAAAAGAAAAAAAAAGAAAAGAAAATCCTATCATAACTATGGCTATGTGTATAATAAAGATAAGACATGGATTTGAAAGGTACATTCATAGCAGGCACTATTTGTTGAGGGAGAGAAAGCAATGTGGCATAAAAATATAATTGTTGAAAATTGATGCAAATGTTACAAAGCATTAATGTTGATTAATACCAGGTGATGTCACCATTGTATTCTGTAGTTTTTGGTATTTTTTTATACATTTATTTAACAAAGATTGACGGATCTGGAGGGTCCCCTTGGGGCGTTCTGTGGGGGCTCGGGGATCCTCTGCGCGGGCCGGGGCTGGGGGCGGCCAGGGCGTGGTGCCACAGCTCTGCCTGCAGCCTCCACGTGGAGAGCGCAGAACCCGCACCCCGTGAGCGCCTCCCACATTTTCCAGTGCAGGGACCCTACACAAATGCTGGTGCGCTCAGCACGGCACCGGGACAGGGCACCTCTGAAATAAGATGGAAAACCTTCAAACAGAACCCCCGTGTGCCCTATGGGGCTCCGCTCCCGAGTCCCGCTTCCTGCTAACGTGTGTCCTGGGAGGCAGCAGGGGACGACCCAGACACTGGGGGGGCGGGGGGAGGCACCTGGACTGAGCTCCCCACTCCTGGCTCTGGCCTGGCCCAGCCTCAGGCTGCTGCAGGCGTTTGGGGCGTGAACTGATGGATGGGAGAGATTTCTCTCTGCCTTGCAAATAAAATACGTGAATAAAAACCCCAAACCTCTACATCCTCAGACCAATGCTGAGGAAGTAGTACAGTGGCCTCAAGCTATCCGTGGTCAAATGCAGTCTTCAGCCTGGAAAATTCTAGAAATCAGCAATTGCTAAGTTCTCGGTTGCAGGAATGGCGCCCCTGCTGGGCATACCGTGGGCATACAGGACTTGCCCCGGGCAGGCGGGTGGGAGGGACCCTACGCTCATGAATTTCCGTACAGTGTTTTGTCATCCTTGTTCTGTGCTATCCTTGGTCTCTTCCTGGGCCTCCTGATAACTCCAGCCAGGTGGTGGGTATGGAAATACAGAAGTACTGTGTCCAGAGGGCTTGGTGGTATGGACACAAAACGAGACCTTGAGCCCCGGGTGAGGATGCCGTCTTCACCTGACAGTTGTACTTAAGTGAGGCCACGGTCATTGCCACGGGCTGAATACGGAGAAACCCCAGGGTTAGGCACGGGCAGTGAGATGACTCCAGAAAGAGAGGCACCAACCATCTTCTGGCTCCAGGGCACTGCTAGAGAACCTGGTGTTGTTTAAAGAGCAAGGTCCCATCCGCTGGTTTGCACTACAACAGCTGGGTGGGGCTGGGCCAGACTGAAGCCAGCAGCTTAAGCTCCATTGAGATCTCCCACGGGGGTGACAGGGACCTAATTAGCCTTGACCTGGCTGCCTTCTGGGGTCTGCTTTAGACTCGGAAGATTGGTATTTATATAAATATTTGCACACACACATGCACACACGAGGTAGGAGTTCGCCAGCAGTTACCATCTCCGTGGTCCTTGGTCCATGCCACCGTTCTGCCTGGGGCCTCCTGCCGCGTGCCACGTGGCTCCACTGGCTCTCCCTGCACCTCTCCTCTCTGGGGTGGGGGTGACACATCCAGCGTCCTCCCCAGGGCTGCGTCCTCCGCCTGCCCCCTCCATGCCAAAGTCCCCCTTCCTTCTAGGAGGCGGCCATCATCGCCGTGCAGAAGTCCGCCGTGGGTCTGGCCGCTGCTGCTCCTCAGCTGTAACCCAGGTCCCACGGCTTTCCTTTCCCTCTGCTTTGAGAGTTTTCGTTTTCTGTGCTTATCAAAGCGAGCAGGTTGCACGGAGACGCGCCGTGGGGGAGTTCCTGAGCACGTGTTTCATGCCTGGGGTTTGCAGCGCTTCGTGGCTCCTGTAGATGGTCAGGGAATGTTCTAGACCACGGCCTGCATTGCTTCTGCGCCACCACCCTCTCAGCCTTTTCCGGGGCTCACTTCGTCCTGCTCACCAATGTGGCGTATTCCATGTTCCCTTCTGCTTTTACCATCCTGGCTTCAAATTCATTATCTTTTAGGCGTGTCCAATCTTAACTATAACCCTTAATTTTGGTTATGCTATTTTGTATTTATTAAATGTTACAATGTTGAACTTATTACTTTGATACAAGTTTTCTTTGTATGCATCCTATCCAATTTTCCTGTGAAATTCTCTCCTCACCCAATTCTTGCACATCCAATTATAGGTATTTAAAAACCTATTTCCAGGGCCAGCATTGTAGCATAGTAGGTTAAGCCACCGTTCCGAGTCCCAGCTGCTCCACTTCTGATCCAGCTCCTTGCTAATGTGCCTGGGAAAGCACCAGAGGTTGGCCCCAGTGCTTGGGCCCCTGCACCCAGTGGGAGACCTGGAGGAAGCTCTTGGCTCCTGGCTTTAGCCTGGCCCAGCCCTGGCCATTGTGGCAATCTGGGAAGTGAACAAGAGGACGGAAGATCTGTCTATCCCTCTAAATCTGCCTTTCAAATAAATTCTTTATTTACAACAAATTGTTTTAACAACATTATCGCCTGTGTCACTGGTGGGGGTCTGTTTCTGTTTTTTAAATGGAACTCCTGGTGTGTATCTCTACAAGGAGAGGAGCCAATCGCTGGGGTGTTTCCTCTGAAGAGACTGGGGACGCAGGCAGGACGGCACGGAGACCTGGCCAGTGGCCTGGAGGACGCCCTCCCCCACAGACTGCCGGGCTGGTTTTATTTAGTCACTTATTTACCTGCTTTTAGCCTCTTTGCCTTCTGCCCTGAACAAGTCCCTCATGCAGAGTCCCTCGAGGGAAGCCCAGAGGGTACGGGGTTCTCTGCTCCGCACCTGCCTTTCCTCGGGGCTCTTGCTTGTTCACGCTTTCGCCCACCTCGGGGCTCCCGTCCCTGTGCTGGGATCGACTCACTCTGTCTCTCCTGCCCCACACTCAACCTCCCAGCTCCAGAAAACTGCCAAGAGCCTGCTGCTTAGCTCCCTCCCCCACACACCTAATTTCCTAGTCTCCAGTGTCCTCTTGTTTTTAAAAGAGAGCGAGCGAGTGAGCGAGCGCACGTACTTCCATCCGCTGGTTCACTCTCCAGATGGCCACAACAGCCAGGGCTGGGCCAGGCCAAAGCCAGGAGCACCATCCAGGTCTCCCACGTGTGTGGGAGGGGCCCAGGGACTCGAGCCATCTTCGGTTGCCTTCCCAGGTATACTTAGCAGGGAGTTGTACTTGAAGCAGAGCAGCCAAGGACTTAAACCTGCGCTCCTGCTAAGGGATGCCGGCGAGGAAGGCGGTGCCGGCCCCCAGGCCCCGCGTTCGTGCGTCTGTAGGTAGGCCTAAGAAGAAAAACAGCACACCCAGGTATGCTGTCCGCTCCCCTTGGCCTTGGATTTTGTCTCTCGCACTCCTGGCTGCCCTGACAGCTCTCCAGGTGTGGCTTGTGTGTTTTATCCAGGATTTCTAACTTGTCCTGCCTTGGAGTGCTGGTCTACTGAGAACTATCCCGGTGTGCCTGGAAATAGGTGTCCCCTAAATTCAGATCACTCTAGCTAGGTTTTCCATCTACGATAACGTGAGGCAGGACATTCAGAATTGTGCAAGACTCAGACACACCATACTGAAACCACAGTGACGCCACTGCTAAACATGTACACGGCTGGGGCTGGCACAGCGGGCTGAGCTGCCGTCTACAATGCCAGGATGGCATGTTGGAGTGCCAGTTCAAATGCCAGCTACTACGATGCGGGAGCCTCTTCCAGGTCTCCCTCGTGAGTGCAGGGGCCCGAGGACCTGGGCCATCTTCCACTGCTTTCCCAAGCTCATTAGCAGGGAGCTGGATGGGAAGTGGAGCAGCTGGGACTTGAACTGGCACCCATCTGGGATTCCAAGTGCTGCAGGCGGCGGCTTAACCTGCTGGGCCCCAAGGCCAGCCCCCACATTTTTTGAGTTAAAACAACAACAGTTGTTTGACCGAGTCTGAGAGCTGAGAATCGGTAGATTCAATGATTATTTCAGAGTGCAGCTCTGCTGGACTTTGTAACTAGTGTGCAGCAGGCTCTGTGCTTGGTTCTGTGTCTCGTTTACATCCAGCAGCCGCCCGCCTACCGGGTGCTGCTGTTGTCTAAGGAAACAAAGTCAGGGAGTTAAATAATTCATCCCATCTAACACAGCCGGCTACTCCCACACTCCTGTCCTTCCTTCCTACCAAGCGCCACCTCCGTCCCCCCAGCCGGGAAAGGTTAGTAGGATCCGTGCCGGGAGCGAGGTTAGGGTTCCGCGAGAGAGGGGAGGGCGGGAAGGCAGGGGACCCGTCAGTCCCCGCAGACAGGTGGGGATGGTGGCATCTGAAAAAGGCTCCCTTTCCAGCCATGCGAAGTTCACCAAAACAGTTTTATTTCCAGTGTTTAAGGGGTGTGCACACAGGCAGGACACAGGTTTGGAGTCGTTAGATCCTCATGCAGAGTTAACTCTTCTCCATCAAGGAGCCAGTTCTGTCCAGGAGCCACTATCTACACGCCTATGTTACAACATTTATATCAAATCTGGTATCTGAAGAAAAGATACACTTATAATATGTTCATTTAAGTTACGTATTTTACAGAGATTAAAAATTCAAGTCACACAAAACTCAAAAACTGTATTAAAAGTTTGAATATAAAACTCCGCTCCCCCTGGAATGACTGCAGAATGGAAGGTGGGATCCACCCGTGTTAAATGCACTCGCTTCCCACGGCACCCTACAATCCACGCGTGTGTGTGATGAGGCACTTGTGTCAGTGATGGAGACGCGCGCGTGGGGGCTGCGACCATACTGTGCCCATCTGTATACACCGCTCCATAGACTCTTAAATATACATATTTATACGTTGCTATCTACACGCGCGGCGCCCCTACAGGCAGGGGTGCGGCTGTGCCGCTCCGGACAGCGCGGGAGGCTGGGAAGCGGCCGCACAACTCGCGCCCGGGAAGCCGTCGCCGCCGTTGACCTGGTCGGGCGGTGCGGGGCGCGGCGCGGGCACGGGCGCGGGGTCCAGGCCGCCGGGCGTGCTGAGGTCGGGCGTGCTGGTGCGCAGGCGCTCGCGGGCCAGCCAGTGCGTGATGGACAGGTCCTGGGCCGGGCAGCGCGGCTGCAGCCGCGTCACGGCCGACAGCTCGGGCTCCTTCCAGAAGCTGGCGTCGCGGTGGCCGCCGAGCGTGTGGCGCCGCCGGACGCCCCTGCGGCGGGCGGCCTCGGCCTGCGGCCTGGGCGGCGTGCCCGTGCCGGCCAGCATGTCGTCGGCCGGCGCCCGGGTCCGCAGCTTCAGGCGCTCGGCCAGCCGGCTCTTCCAGGTGGGCTCGGGCGGCGGCAGGCTGCCGGTGGAGCGGCCGCGCCGCATGGCGTCCAGCACGCGGGCCAGCGCGGGCGCGTCCCCGTCGCCGTCCGAGCGCAGGCGCGCCGCCTTCCTCCGCGCCAGCGTGTCGCCCTCGAGCAGCTGGTGCGCGCGCGCCGCCGCCGGCCGGGGGCCGCTGGCCTCGCTGCCCTCGGAGTCCCGGCGGCCCGGCGCGGCGCAGGCGGGGAAGTCGCCTTCGCTGTCGCTCTCGGGCGGCCGCCCCTCGCTCACCAGCTCGCTTCTCTCGTCGTCCGCCTCCTCGCCCCTGCTCTCGGCCACGGAGCGCGCCTCGGGGCTCAGGCGGCCCGCGGCCCAGGGCGCGGCCTCCGGGCTGGGGCTGGCGCTGCGCGGGGCCCCCGGCGTCCTGCCCGCGGCCTCGCCGGCCCGGCCGTGCTCGCGGCCCTGCGCCCCGGGCTCCTTCTTGGAGAACACGCTGTCCAGCTCGTCCTCCGAGCTGCTGGGCTGCGCCTTCTCTTTGGGCTTTTTCCTTTTGCGACTGGCAGCCGCAAAGATGGAGGTCACCAGCAGCTCCCTGCTGTACTGCTCCCTTCCCGGTCCCCAAGAGCCCTGCGAGGAGACGCAAACACAGAGGCTGTGAGCGCGGGAGCCCGGGGCGTCCCCCAGCCAGCGCTGGCCCCGCAGCAGCCCATGGCTGGGGCCCCGCAGCTCTCCTGACCCCGGCTGGCCTCCCTGGGCTCCCGCAGCGCGCACACTCCCTGCTCTCTCCAGTTCCCTTCGTCTGGCGCTCAGGGTTAAGAGCGAACTGCTGCTCCCGGGGAGCTGAGCTCATACTCCTGGTGGCTGTCCGATGACAGGCGCTGTATCAGAACAGCCCCTCCAGGTCAGGGACCCTCCTTGCCTAAGCCAAGCCCTGTGGGAACTTCTCAGTTTAAGGGGGTCAGTGAGCGGAGGCCTCTCCGTGCACTGGGCCGGGGCAACCTGTGCGCTCCGTTCAAAGGTGCTCACGGAGTGGCTGAGGCCAGGGGCACCAGACACTCGCTGGGTTAGCACACACACTGCTTCAGCAGACGGGCCACACGCACGGGGAGTAACACACAGTGTCTCTCTCTATGGCTATCAGAATCTTAGCCTAGCTTACACTGCGTAAAAACAGGCTGCTGCTTTGGTAACGAGTGAGGAGAGGGAGGCTGGCGGGGTGAGGACGGGGTGGGTGTGCAGGACAGTATCTGCTCCGGCGGGTGGGGGCTCCTGCGGTCACAGCCGTGTGGGCGGGCTGAGTGACTCTCTCTGCCACCAAGAGGCCACCAGCACGGGTGTAGCGGCCGGATACCCACTGCGCCGCAGGAGCAAGGGGCCTCCCACAGGTCCTGGCTGAACATTAGAAGCTTGGGACACTGTTCTAGGTAAAAGAAATGTGACAAGACAGGACTGCATCCTGTGTAGAGAAACAGGACAGTACTGACACGGCTGGGGGATTTGTGTAGACATGCGCACTAGATAAGCTGCATCGCACTCATGTTAGTTTCCCGACTATAGTTACAGGCCAGTGTCTCTACTCTCAGGCGATTGAGGAAAAAAGTGAACAGATACAGACAGATTCCTCGGTGAATTCCGATTTGTCTAAGGGAGCTCTGCGCGCTCTCGTCCTGGGAGGTTTTCGGTATGTGTGAAAAGTTTCAGTGCACACAGTTGGGGTGAGAAGATGACGGCACGCTTCAGGAAGTCCGTTGCCAGCTCTGGTCACTACAGCTCATCTAATTCCTCAGAGCTGTGCAGTGTCTGTGTGGCTGAGAGGAAGGCGGGAGCGTGTATTCCCCATAAGAACTGCAGTAACAGCACCTGCTCCTAAGACGACTGAGGACCTCACAGAGCGCTCTGGCCTCTGCGGCTAACTTCGTGCCGGGGGGGTGGGAGGGCACTGAGCACCATGGGAGGAGGGCGCGGGGGCTCATGATGCTGGACACTGCATTCCCGCCCAGTATTCCTAGATTCGAGAATTAACTTGCCCATCGATTAGACTGTTGATCTGCCGCATCAGACAGCAGGCGGGGATGCACTTTTGTCGCAGCACTAAGCCCCTAACACGCAACCCCCACCCATCCAGATAGTTCCAGGTTACCCGGAACAAGTTACCTTAGATTTTGTTGAGTCACTAGTGGCTGAATCTGTGAAGAGCGAAAGGAAACACAGTCAGTAGTAGCCAGTGTTAACGGCTTTCAACAAACGATGCAAAAACTTATGGGACAGGCACGAGGACACAATGGGAAAGCCAAACTCAAACAAAACCGGAGAACACAGTGGACAGTCGGAGCTCACAAAGATGCCAGCTGCACCACAGAAAGCCCCTGGCATGAAAGGGTGCCGTGGAACCGTAGGCAGGACCAGCTCAGTGACAGGCATGGCAAAGGAGCCCTGCACCCAACAGAAACAGAAACACTGGCGTCGGTTAGGGTTTCTAAGTCTCAACTCGAGCAACAGAGTAGAAGCCTGAAGACCTCCTCAGAACCGTCTTAGGTGCCACATCCTGTATCCGAAACCGATACACGATGTAGGACGGGCAAGCCCGCTGGCTGCCCTCCCTACAGATCGAGACGCTCGTACTGGTCACTGAGGTTGATTTTTGTCAGACTTAAATTTTGCAAGCGTGAGCTGCATGCGAATGGATGGCATTAGGGTAGCCCTGGTTCCGGGTCACCTGCTGGATGACGTAAGCCTTCGACCCCGGTTTCGTATCACTGCAGCCAGGGGTCCGTTTGGCTAGTCTGGTTAAACTGCTACCAGTTTTGCAATTAATATCTATTACCAAGCGCCGTTATGGAAATGGAGCAATGGAGACCATAATTTTTACTGTCTGGCAAAAACTCAGGCTATACAATTATAAAGAGGGTAGGAAGGGGCTAGCGCCGTCCAGTTTAATACCAATTTTTGGAATTTTATCTTTCAACTTGAGGGAAATTGATTGTTCAGAATTGATGAGCTGAGCCCCGTGCCACGCCCCTTTTTTAACACATGGCTAAATGCTTTATGACTGTTAAGAACTGGTGGACCATACCATGCTATTTCTCCTCAGGGTCTGCTTCAGAAATAACAAGAAACAGCAGAAAAACTTTTAAGAAAGTAGTATGGATCTGTTGGCAGTAATCTGAGAGAGACTTTCCACGCAGATCAGCTCTGTCCGCGTTTACAAGAACCGGGGGTTTCTGCAGACAAAGCAGCTACAGTGTGGACAGCAATCGTCCTTCCTCCTACAGTTCCAGCTGTCCATCAGGGACATCACAGAATCCACTAGTGACATTACCGTGTGATAGACTCCTCCCACTTCGCCTGTGCAACGTCAGTATAGAGTTGCCTGTGTCAGTAAGTGCTGAGAAAAACCCTTTAGGACTCAAACAAGAACTAGAGACAAAGGGAGAACATCGTGTCAAACAGCATGCTGATTCGTGCGACAGTCCGGCGGGAGAGGGCGCCATCAAGAGCCTGGGACCGGTCGTACTTAGCCCGGCAGTAGGATGGCAGTAGGAAACAGGAGAGGATAGATGTCACACACAGCCTTGGGCTGTGACAGCTACAGAGGGGACAGCGCTCTGTCCGTGGGACAACAGCGCCCTCAGCAGTTCAGCGTGTGAACTTGCTGCTTGGAGACAGAGCGCCTGGCTCAGGAGCAAAAACCACACGGGCTGTCGCGTAGCCCGTGCCTTCTGCCATCAGGGCAGCCACAGATGCAGCAGCGTTTATCTTTTACCTTGTGATGACTATTACATGGAAACTGTGAATTTTGGAGAAAAAAAAAAAAAACAGAACAGAACAGTGGTTTGCATGCTCTTTCCCCCTATCTCCATTCTGACAAACGTTACAACTCCATGCACTGTCAATGGCTCCACAGTCACGGGAAGATAACTGAGGTCAATCAGAAAAGAAAGATTACTTTTTTGGAAAAACTTAGTAGAAAGGAAAAAAAAAAAAAAAGGAAGACCATCACAGTGAGCTGTGACTGGTGACCGACTCTTGTTGCGCGGGGGTGAACCTGTCGACACCGCCCTGGCGAGAGTTACCTGATGCGTCTCCGGGGGATGCTCCTGTCCTTCCAATGTTGCTGAGTAAATGATCTATGTTTGGCACTGGCTGCGACTCTACTGTGCTTTCCTGCCGTACTGTTGTCTATGGTTAACAAACAAAGATCTCTTCATCATCGCTTCCCAGACAACTCTCTTCAAAATTCAAACAACAGTTAGTGACAGACACGGCCCTGCACGGAGCACCTGTGTTACCCCTTCCGTCAGAGACCTGCTTCCGGGGCGCCAAGCAGACGCCAGCGCACGGAGCGGGGCGGTGCCACTGCTGGAGCAGCAGGTGCTCGCGTCCCAAAGGAAAGAAACTGAGCACACGTGCTGACGGGCGATACTTACAAGTGGTTCCTCGGCGCCCTCTTCCGTGAAAAACCAGTCATGCTGAAAGGCGAAAAGAGAAATGAATCCCCTGAAAGTTAACTATGCAGAAAAGGCAAGTCGTCAGAGGACCCGTAGGTATTTATGGGAAAGCAGCTCCTGTCCCAGCGAGCGCCAGCACACTCACGTGCTGGATGAGCGTCTCCACGATCTTGTACTGGTCCGGCATGTGGGTGACCATGTGCGTCATGTTGTCCTCTGATGTCCGCACCAGAGTTGGACCGAAAACGATGGCCAAATTCCTTGGTTCCATCTGAAAGGCAAGGAGAACACTGGAAAATATCAGGCGTTTTCTTAAGTAGGCTGAAATTTATTTACTTGGGGCCGGCATTGTGCCGTAGTGGGTAAAGCCAGTGCCTGCGACACAGGCATCTCATGTGGGCACTAGTGTGAGTCCCGGCTGCTCCACCTCCCATCCAGCTCCCTGCTAACGCACCGGGAAAGCAGTGGAAGACGGCCCAAGTGCTCGGGCCCCTGCTGCCTACGTGGGAGACCAGGATGGAGCCCCTGGCTTTGGACGAGTCCAGCTCCGGCCACTGTGGCCATTTGAGGAGTGAACCACCAAATGGAAGATTGGTCTCTGCTTCTCTCTCTAAACTCTGCCTTTCTTAAACACACACACACACGCACACACACACAGATTTATTTATTTACTTGAAAGGCAGAGTAACAGGGAGAGGGGGAGAGAGGTGGCGGTGGATTCCATCTGCTGGTTTGCTCCCCAGATGGCAGCAACAGCCAGTCTGGGCCAGGCTCCATCCTGGTCTCCTCCTTGGCCATCCTCCACTGCCTTCCCAAACACATTAGCAGGAAGCTGGATCAGAAGTGCAGCAGCCAGGACTCAAACCAGCATCCCAATGTGGGATGGCATTGGAAGGGGTGGCTTCACCCACTGCACGACAGTGCCAACCCCCAGCCTGACAGACTGACATTTCTGTTGGAGGTTTGGCATTTAATTTCTGACAGGTTCTTCTGGTGGAAAAGAATTTAAAGAAGGGCTGACTGAAGAGAGAACAATGGAATACTTTTCAGTTAGGATTTGCTTATGAAAATCTCTACATAACTTGTTTTCCCTCGGCCCCTGCACCCATATGGGAGATACAAATAAAAGCTGCCGGCTCTCGCCAAGAACTGGCCTTTCTGGCCACATGAGGAGTGAAACAGTGGATGGAAAATCTTGTTCTCTTTCAAAATGAATAAATAAATCTTTTTTTTTTTTTTTTTTGACAGGCAGAGTGGACAGTGAGAGAGAGAGACAGAGAGAAAGGTCTTCCTTTGCCGTTGGTTCACCCTCCAATGGCCGCGCTGATCCGATGGCAGGAGCCAGGAGCCAGGTGCTTTTCCTGGTCTCCCATGGGGTGCAGGGCCCAAGCACTTGGGCCATCCTCCACTGCACTCCCTGGCCACAGCAGAGAGCTGGCCTGGAAGAGGGGCAACCGGGACAGAATCCGGCGCCCCTACCGGGACTAGAACCCGGTGTGCCGGCGCCGCTAGGCGGAGGATTAGCCTAGTGAGCTGCGGCGCCGGCAATAAATCTTATATATACATATATAGGGGCTGGCACTGTGGTATAGTAGGCTAAACCTCCACTTGCAGTGCCAGCATCCTATATGGGTTCCAGTTCGAGTCCCGGCTGATCCAGCTCTTTGCTACAGCCTGGGAAAGCAGTAGAAGATGGCCCAAGTGCTTGGACCCCTGCACCCATGTGGGAAACCCGGAAGAAGCTCCTGGCTTTGGCTCAGCCCAGCTCTGGCCATTGTGATCATGTGGGGTGTGAACCAGCAGATGGAAGACCTTTCTCCTTGTCTGTAACTCTGACTCTAAAATAAATAAGAAATAATTTTAAAAAAGATGACAAGCATCCAGAGGCTGACAGAGTGGGTTAGGCTACCACCTGTGACACTGGCATCCTGAATGGAAGGCAGGTTTGAGACCCAGCCTCCCTGCTAATGGGCCTGGGAAGGCAGTGAGGCGGGCCAGGTGCTTGGGCCCTGCACCCCCGTGGGAGAAGAGGATGAGCTCTTGGCTTCAATCTGGCTCTGCCCCAGCAGTTGCAGACATTTGGAGAGTGAACAGTCTCTGTCACTTGTCAAGTTAATAAAATTAATCCTTAAAGAATAATTAATAAACCCAAATGTCTGTAATTTTTTGGCCCATTTCTGCTTTAACCAAACCTGAAGCTCTTTGCCTAGCTTTGTGACTTACCTGCTTGTACACCTATTTCCATGATACTTTGCATTCTTCATATATCAGAGGTTTAAATGTTTTAATCTCCTGTTACAGTGTCTGGTACAGTATTTTGAACTTAGGATCTGACTCATCAATTCTAAACACATTTGTGGGCAGGGGGAGGAACCCAAACCAATAAAAAACAACACCCGGGGAAGCACACTCCTGGCCTCCTGGAAGGCTGCACTCCACCGCACGTCCAGCAGCAGTCCCTCCCCGGAACCAGAAGGGCTGCTTGGCTATTGAATGAGGGATGCCCTCCAGCTAGAAAACCACCCTTTTACAACCTGGAATGACCTGAGATTTAGGCAACAGGCATCGGTGACCCAAGGAAGTTGTGGGGGGGACGACAAACTACAACATACTGACCAAAAATAACGTGAGACGCTGGCTGGATATTGATTTACACAGCTGCAAAAGACTTTTTTTTTTTTTTACAGGCAGAGTGGACAGAGAGAAAGGTCTTCCTTTGCCATTGGTTCACCCTCCAATGGCCGCCGCAGCCGGCGCGCTGCGGCCGGCACACCGCGCTGATCCGAAGGCAGGAGCCAGGTGCTTCTCCTGGTCTCCCATGGGGTGCAGGGCCCAAGCACTTGGGCCATCCTCCACTGCACTCCCTGGCCACAGCAGAGAGCTGGCCTGGAAGAGGGGCAACCGGGACAGAATCCGGTGTCCCGACCGGGACTAGAACCTGGTGTGCCGGCGCCGCAAGGTGGAAGATTAGCCTAGTGAGCCGCGGCACTGGCCCAAAAGACTTTTATACTCAAGAAAAGCTGAACGTGGTGCCTGCGTCGTGGCCCATTGGGCTAGGCGGCCACTGTGACACTGGCATCCCAGTGTCACATCCTGAGTCTCAGCTGCTCTGGTCCTGACCCAGCTCCCTGCTGGGAAGAAGATGTTATTTTTCACTGTCTACTATTTGATGCTTTTTGCCTGTTGTTATCATGAGCATATGTTATCTAATGATACATGGCTGAAAAACCCAGCACAGAATTTCTGACCTAGCTGGTTAACAGTAAACACAAGCATCTTTTTAAAACGCTGACCCCTGGGGCGGGCACTTCACTTAGCAGTGAACACAGCCCTGTTCCACGGTCACGTTCCTGGACGGGTTCCCAGCTCCGGGTCCTGAGGCAGCGTGTACTGTCTCCAGTGCTGAAGTCCTGCCACCAGGTAGAGGCAAGACTGAATTCCTGTCTCCCAGCCCTGGGCTGGCCAAACCCTGGCTGTTGTGGGCATCCGGGACATGAACCAGTGGGTGGAGCTGGCTGTCTACCTGTCTCTCTGCCTCACAGATACTTTTTTTAAAAAATGCTAACAACTGGTATTTTGGAACCCTTAGCTTTTAGGAGCAATCAAGGCCTTTTTGGTGAATCAAACTTTTAAAGAATTTTTATTTGAGAAACAGAGTGAGCGCCCATCAGCTTACTCTTCAAATGCCAACAAAGTCCAGGGCCAAAGCTGGAGCCACAGCCCAAGTCTCCCACACGAGTGGCAAGAGTGCAATTAGGTGCCTACTGCTTCCCAGGTCTGCGGCAGCAGGGAGCTGGGAAGTGAACCCAGGTACCTGGCTGTGGGAGGAGGGCACATGAATCACCAGGCTGAACACCCCTGCCCTGTGAACCCACCGCTGACTATCTGGCATGAAACACTGAAGCTTGTCTGTTAAAATAAAGCCATTTCTGGGGCCGGCGCTGTGGCGTTATGGGCAAAACCACCACCTACAGTGCCGGCATCCCATATGGGTGCTGGTTCGAGTCCCAGCTGCTCCACTTTCAATCCAGCTCTCTGCTATGGCCTGGGAGAGCAGTAGATGATGGCCCAAGTCCTTGGGCCCCTGCACCCGCGTGGGAGACCTGCAAGAAGCTCCTGGCTTCGGATTGGCCCAGCTCCAGCCATTGTAGCCATTTGAGGAGTGAACCAGCGGATGGAAGACCTCTCTCTCTGTGTAACTCTTTCAAATAAATAAATAAATCTTTAAAAAAAAAATCAAGCCCATTTCTTCAACACACACTTCACCTACCTTATTTTTTTCTGAATTTTCTGCCACTGTCTTCAGATGAGCCGAAAGAAACTTAAGTGTTTCATAATGATGTTCGGGCAAATCATGAATCTGAAACACAGCAGTTTCGAGATAGATTTACCTGCTGAATTCTAGTTGTACTTCCAAATATATAAAATAGTACCTACTAGTCTTTTCAATGTTTTCAGACGATCAAGAGGATCTTCTTTGCGATTGGCTTCAATGAAATCGGCGTATTTATCTGACAACAACAGCAAGAATAAGGGAAAAATGTATCTTAAGTGGCTTAGGGGAACGGAGTAGTTTTCCTTTAAGGCTCAATTTTAAATCACGACAAGAAAAATAACGCAGGGCAGACTCCCAACTGCCTCTGCACAGTAAATCTCTAAAACTTGACGTTTCGAGCTGTGGTGTTTAATGGTCCTCTACGCTTTGTTAACAAACGGCAGGACGTTCGCTGAGGTTCGAGGCTCCTGATGGAGCCGTGCTGCGCCTGCGTGTCCACGCTGCCTGTCTGTCCTTCCTCCACTCCCCAGAAACACCGAGGACAATGCTTTCCATGGCCAACAGTGGGCTTTCCCGAGGGAACACTTCTCGCTTAAGATGTTACTTCCACCTTACCACAATAAGGTCTTGACTGAAAGCAGTAACGTGGCTTTCACTTGCTTGCAAACATGGATGAACTGGATAGTGTTTATTTTACTCAACCTAAATAACACTTTAGAAACTAGTTTTTGGGGGCCGGCATCCGGGACACCGGCAACGCAGGTCACACAGCGAGTTTGCGACTCGGCCGCTCCACTTCCAACCCAGCTTCCTGGCGTTATAGCCCAAGTGCTTGGGGCCCTGCCACCTCCGTGGACTTTAGCCTGGCCCAGACTTGGCTGTTGCAGCCATTTGGGGAATAAACCAGCAGATGGAATATCTGTCTCTGCCTTTTAAATAAATCTTAAAAACACAACTATTTTTCATCAAAATTTAAAAGAAGTAAAAACCCAAATGACAACCAGTACTACATAACTAGGCTTCTAAGATAAGTAAGAACGGAACTAAACCTCCCGTTGCCTTCTGCAGAAGCGTTTTCCCTTGGTTCCACCCGATACCCCGTGGCTGTCCAACGGCCCTGCTTTGAGCCACCTGCGCAGGTAGGTGCCTGCCCCAGGAGCCGACTCACCGTTTGTGAAGAGAGGCTCCGGGAGTTTTCTGAAGAATGACTTCAGTAAGCTGCTGATCACATTCAAGTCTCGCCATTTCTAGGTGTGCAGAACAGAAACAGCATTTCTGTAGTCAGTCCCACAGAAGGCAGGGTCGGGGGAGCCCGAGTGACCGATCCAAACAGCCCAGCGAACTCACATCGTCTTGGATGTCGATGTCGGCCATCCCCTTGTTGAGCTCCTCCTGCATACTGGAGATGGCGGCGTTATTCCCGGGAACTCTGTAAATACCTGTATACTCGAGACCTCGTTCTTCAACTAATTTGCAACATATGTCAACGATTAATGGGATATACTGTAAAAGAAGAAACAAACCTCTGATTTAACACAGTGCCGAGTGTGGGGAGCAGCCCGGACTAGACTGTTACTGGAATTAAGACTTATTCTATGCATCTGCTCTCCCACAATATGGCGCTGGGAGAGAAGTAAACAGCTTCCGCACAGCTGCCTCCAGTTCAACCAATTAACTGTAGGACTTGCTCCTGATTGGAGGAGAGCAGCGTACTTGGCGTGTGGGCAGCCGAGTTAGGATTGGCGGAAGAGGACTATAAAGGAGGAGAGACGGCACGCACCAGGAACATCTATGGGGAACATCTAAGGGAACCCGTGCAGCCCCCGAGAGAACCGGCCGGCGGTGTGCTGCTCCCCTGCGGAAGTGGGGAATGCGGCCAGGGGGAACTGCCCTTCCACGGAGGTGGAAGGGATAGTAGCCAACCCGGGAAGAACCAGCAGCAAACCCGGGGAGGGCCGAGCAGACAGAAAGAACAGCGCAGGGTCCTGTGTCGTTCCTCCACGAAGAGGGGGAGCGACATAATGGTGCCGTGACTCGGATTAGGAAACCTAGGTCGGATAGCAAACTTAGGAGGGAAGAAACGGGAAGAAATGGGCTAATATCGGAGAGAGAGACTAGCAAACAGCCTAGGGAAAAGCCGGACGAAAAAGGAGCCGGAAGAAGTTATTGAAAGCCTAGGCATAGATTCGGATACGGACTACGGGGGGAAGCTGGGAGAAATCTCTAAGGTCGAAAGCGAAAGTGAAAGCTAGAACAAACAGACTCGGATGCGGACTGTGGGGAGAGGCCAGGAGAAATGAGGGAGGAATATCGTTGGAGGAAAGCTTGGGGAAACATACCGGGTAGAGAAAAATGTTAGGGAAATTGAAGCCGCGGGGGGCAGGCCGAGGCGGAAACGGAAGCCACTTTGGGGTTCTCAAGTTAGTCCGGGAATAGGGGGCGAAAAGTTGAAACCAGAAGCTGAAACGTGAGCCAGGTTGGGATCCGTCTGATTAGCCCGGGGAGCAAAGGACGGGAAGCCAAACCGTGGGGCGGAGACGTACGCTGGGTTGAATTCGCCAGGCTAGCCCGGGGAACTTAGATTGAATCCTAGTGGCGGACACGTAAGCTACGCTGTGTTACTCGCGGAAGCCGCCGCGTGCAGAGAGAGCACGGGGCGTGAATAGATAGGGAACGGGGCTGGCGTAGGCCGTGGTTCAGACGCGAAAGGGTTAAGCGTGGAGACCGCGGAGTGCACGAAGCCGAGCTGCGCAAAGCCGGGAAGCTGCGCAGATGAGAGAGGCGCGCGGGCTGAAGCGGCGCAGAGCCGGGAACCCGCCGGCGGGGCGAGGTGCCGGAAAGCCGCAGGGATAAGAGAAACAGAAGTTTAGAAGTAAAGTGAGAAAAATAGGAATGCTGGAAGATAGAAGTAAAATGGGAGAAATAGGAATGCCCGGAGATAGAGAAATAGAGAAATAAAAAGGCCTCCCTACAACACTGCAATGTGAGAGCTTGGATTCGGTCTGCCTAATCAAGTGAGGCGATGAGCACCTGCGGGCAGCTAGCAGCTTATGCGCCGCAGGTCACCGAAGACAGGCACGAATTAACATCAGTAAGGCTTCCCCACAATACAACAATATTAAGCTTGGATTCGGTCTGCCTGATTTAAGGCGGTAAGCGCCAGCAAGCAGCTCGACCAGAGTATGAGCTGCAGGTCACCGAAGATAGGCACGAACCAACACTAATAAGTCTCCCCCACAATAAGGCAATGAGAAGGCTTGGATTCGGTTTGCCTGATAGGTCTTGTAAGTCCCCTGCAGGCAGAGCAGAGCATGCGCTGCAGGGCACCGAACACAGGCACGCATCAGCGCCTAAAAACCTCCTCACAATGGCGAAGAGAGGACCCGGATTCGGTTTTCCTGATTGATAGGACTTGTAAGAGCCTGTGGCAACTCTAGCAAGTAGAGCAGAGTGTGTGCCGCGGGACACCGAAGACAGGCGCGTATCAACGCCAAAAAATAAAAAGAAAGGGGGATCTGTGGGGAGCAGCCCGGACTAGACTGTTACTGGAATTAAGACTTATTCTATGCATCTGCTCTCCCACAATATGGCGCTGGGAGAGAAGTAAACAGCTTCCGCACAGCTGCCTCCAGTTCAACCAATTAACTGTAGGACTTGCTCCTGATTGGAGGAGAGCAGCGTACTTGGCGTGTGGGCAGCCGAGTTAGGATTGGCGGAAGAGGACTATAAAGGAGGAGAGACGGCACGCACCAGGAACATCTATGGGGAACATCTAAGGGAACCCGTGCAGCCCCCGAGAGAACCGGCCGGCGGTGTGCTGCTCCCCTGCGGAAGTGGGGAATGCGGCCAGGGGGAACTGCCCTTCCACGGAGGTGGAAGGGATAGTAGCCAACCCGGGAAGAACCAGCAGCAAACCCGGGGAGGGCCGAGCAGACAGAAAGAACAGCGCAGGGTCCTGTGTCGTTCCTCCACGAAGAGGGGGAGCGACAGCCGAGGCTCATCTTTAGTGAATAGCTGCACATCACAGGTAAAAGTCCCTTTTCCTCCAAGAGGAGGGAACAGATACGGGGCTGTGTGTAATAGAGAGAGAGAGAGAGAAAGAGAGAGAGAGAGAGTAAGGAGTACAGACTGCAGAACAGGAGCTGCATTAAGCCAGCAGGTGGTAGCTGAGACAGTGGGAAGAGACTGCCCAAGCCAAGACAGAGAGAAGGCCCCTCAGGGGCGCGGTGGGCTAAGGAAGAAAGAAAAGCAAACAGTTCAGTGGGATCAGGTCGGGAATCGGACGAGGGGGCGAAACCAATCAAGTCCTGATAGGAATCCTAACGAGGCTGCTACACACACACACACCCACACACACAGGTAAGTGGATTAAACTTCTCATCCTTGTTTCAAGACGCGTACTGACCTTTCCCGATACATTGCTAGTGGTAGCCTAATTATCCTATCTCAGCATCAGTGTATTGGGATAAAGCGTCACGGATACAATCACTCAGCACACACTTGGAGTAGCTCAGGCTTGCTACCCAGGCTCTGGGGTCTGGCAGGCTGTCTCCCCCAGTCCTCCTGCAGCTAGACCCGGCGGCCTGGCGTCTCCTACCCGATTCGTGTGGGCTGGCGGGCAGTCGTCCAGGCGGACCCCGAAGGTCCCTGTAGCAGCCGGCTTCTTCCTCCTCCCGATCTGGGGAATGCCCCTTATCCACATGCCCCTGTCTTTGGGGGGACTGGTATCATCTTTTGGTCATTATGCAAAATAAAACAAGACAAAAACAGGAGGGCTTAAATCATGACTTTAAAAATCTCTTGCTGTGGGATACATCCCATAACTCAGTGCTGGTTCAAGGCCCCTCCCTCCCTGCTGATGTGCCTGGGAAGGCAGGGGAGGAAGGCCCAAGTTCCAGGCTCCTGGCTTCGGCCTGGCCCAGCCCCACCCTAGCCACTGTGGTCATTTGGGAGGAACCAGAGGATGGAAGATCTCCAACTCTGCCTTTCAAATAAGTAAACAAAACCCTTTATCAATGCTCACATAAATCTCAGTCCCATAACCTCAAGCTCCCCTAACAGGGCGCCCCTCCTGATATAATCCGTTCCTCACCCATTTATCATCTGTGTCCCATGATTTTCTTTTAGAAAGAGCAAAAATACAGAATCAGAGGGTCGTGTGCATAGTAAGATTTTTGAATACTGTCTATTCATCTTTGTTTATTTGAAAGGCACGGTGACAGCAGATTTTCCGTCCACTGGTTCACCCCCAAATGCCCACCACAGCTGGAGCTGGGCCAGGCTGAAGTCAGGAGTCAGGAGCGCCATCCGGGTCTCCCGCGTGGGTGGCCGGACTCGGTACTTGAGCTCCCAGGTGCTCTGGCGGGGAGCTGAGGAGGTGGAGCCAGGCTTGACCCCAGACATCCCAACGTGGGGATCTGGGAGGCAGGCATCCCAAGGGCCAGCTCAGCCTGCCCCCCTGGAACGAGATTCTTAGCAACAGGAAAAGGGTTGGCCTGTTTCAACAGGACAGCACCTGGCTCCTCTGTGTAGTTTATATTTGTGTGGTCTCTTACGTAAGGGTTGCGTTTTCCTTTCCTTTCTCCTTACTGTAGAGACCGGAGGCACCTGGGCGTCACCTCTGGGAAAGGCCCAGTTAGCCTAGCCCAGGCCTGCAGTGGCCTCTGGGCTGGGTCTGTGACTGGAGAAGACACGGGCACGGCTTTCAAATCCCAACTCCCATCTCCCAGGGGCCGCCGCCACGGCTCAGTACCTTTACCGAGAAGCTTCCTCTCCGGCTCCTCTTTGGGGGAGTGCGGGCTCTGGGTCTTTGGCTCTGATTTAGCACCAAGCAGAGTCTGCCTGAGGCTGAGGCTCTGGCGAGGGGTTTTTGGCAACTGTTCTGCTTTGCTGTGGACAGAAGCGCACACGTCTTCACGATTCCCTCTTTCATGAGCAGAGGCGCTGCGGGCAGGAGGGGCGGGACGCTCACCTCATGAGGCTGTTATACTCCTTTATTCTCCGACTGATGAGGTCCCTGTTGGTCACGCCCGTGTCCTGTGGAGGGAGCAGACGGTAACACTGGTCAGCTCTCAGCCTACAGAGGCGACCTGTGCGTGCACAGCTTTCCGCTGTACTCCTGGTCCTTGCAGTGCGATCGCCATCGCCCGCTCCCGGGTTTCGGCTGCGATCACCGTGCCACGTGCCAGGGCTCCCACGCGCCTCCCCCCACTGCCAAGTCTTCTGCTCTGTGCACAACTTAGACGAGCTCCAGCAAGTAACAAGTGCTGACTATTTATCGATCTTAATGAATGACAGCACAGCAGAGAGTTTTCCCCTCACGAATACAAGAAATAACCGTCAGCATTTGCAAATACCACTGAGTAAAAGTGACAAACCACTGCCAGAACTTATGAATGGACCGGCGCCACGGCTCACTAGGCTAATCCTCCGCCTGCAGTGCTGGCACTCTGGGTTCTAGTCCTGGCTGGGGCAACGGTTCTGTCCCGGTTGCTCCTCTTCCAGTCCAGATCTCTGCTGTGGCCCGGGAGGGCAGTGGAGGATGGCCCAAGTGCTTGGGCCCCTGCACCCGCATGGGAGACCAGGAGGAAGCACCTGGCTCCTGGCTTTGGATTGGCGCAGCGCCGGCTGTAGCGGCCATTTGGGGGGTGAACCAATGGAAGGAAGACCTTTTTCTCTCTCTGTCTAACTCTGCCTGTCAAATAAATAAGTAAGTAAATAAGAACTTATGAACGGCTAATCTGCAGGGACAGCGATATTCAGAGTCAGTTCGAATCTTAAGTGGCAGTTAGGTTATCAGAGTGGAAAAGCTTCACAAAATTTTTAAACTTAGGTTAACCTTTAAAAAAATTAATTTGTTCATTTGAGAAGTGGAGTTACAGAGAGGGAGAAGGAGAGGCAGAGGTGGGGACAGACAAGTCTTCCATCCGCTGGTTCACTCCCCAAAAGGCCAGGCCAAAGCCAGGAGCCAGCAGCTTCACCTGGGTTTCCCAGAGTAGGGGCCTGAGCACTGGGCCATCCTCCACGGCTTTCCCAGGTGCATTAGCAGGGAGCTGGATCGGAAGTGGCGCAGCCAGGACTCAAACTGGCACCCACATGGGATGCTGGTGCTGTTGCTGCAGGTGGCAGCTTAACCTGTTAGGCCACAGTGCCGGCTCCTGCAGGTTAACTTTTATGTTATTTGATAAACATAGAATTTACCCTAAAGTGGTCATTTTTCTTTCAAGTACACACTGGCAAGTGTCCTCAATTTTTTTAAATTTTTTTAAGATTTTTATTTATTTATTTGACAGCTAGAGTTACAGATAGTGAGAGAGAGACAGAGAGAAAGGTCTTCCTTCCATTGGTTCACTCCCCAAATGGCTGCCACAGCCGGAGCTACACCAATCTGAAGCCAGGAGCCAGGTGCTTCCTCCTGGTCTCCCATGCGGGTGCAGGGCCCAAGCACTTGGGCCATCCTCCACTGCACTCCCGGGCCACAGCAGAGAGCCGGGTTGGAAGAGGAGCAACCGGGACTAGAACCCTGCGCCCATATTGGATGCCAGCACCACAGGTGGAGGATTAACCTAATGTGCCACTATGCCGGCCCCATGAGTCCTCAATTTTTAACTTGTCTCTTTGACTATAATGAATGCTAATACAGTTCACTAAGAACTTTGGAGCAAAACAATATTGAATTTAAATGGAATCTTTCAACCTAGCAGCTGGAGTCCTATAGTTAAGATTTAGAATCAGAGTGCCTGGATTTGCTCTCTGCTGTGGCCTGGGAAAGCAGCAGAAGATGGCCCAAGTCCTTGGGACCCTGCACCCGCATGGGAGACCTAGAAGAGGCTCCTGGCTTTGGATTGGCACAGCTCCGGTCATTGCGGCCAACTGGGGAGTGAACCAGCGAATGGAAGACCTCTCTCTAACTCTGACTTTCAAATAAATAAATAAATCTTAAAAAAAAAAAAAAAGTAACAGAGTGCCTGGATTTAAACC
>NC_091444.1:105022416-105032416 GCF_964237555.1 Oryctolagus cuniculus | reverse complement strand
GAAACCCCAACTTGAATTTAACTGGGAAGGTAAGATAAACAAAGTAATTCCAATAAGGCAAATATTGCAAAATGTATTAAAAATGCCAAGGGAACAGGACATAAGAAAAAAAAAAGGTCAGAAAAACCTTCTGAGTGAGAGTAAGACTTAGAGAGACAAGTGCAGGAGCATGCAGATGATAAAAGGAGTTCCCCAAAGAAATGTCTAATAATGAATTAACAAAGGTGATCAAATTTACAAGGCTAAGCGACACTAAACACATCCAAGGAGGACTTCTTAAAAATTTTAACTCTTCTGGCAGTGTTAAAAAGCTCTCACACATAAGCTGTTCAATTGCTACAAGGAAGCTGTATGGCAAAAATGCTACTGCATTTGAATCTACGTAGGGAAGCACAGATTGTGGGACTGCTCTGTGAGCAGACTTACTAGTGTTCCTAACGAGCGGGCAGGAGAAGTAGGCTAGTGGTTACGGCGCCTGCCTCTCACCATCAGAGGGCCTGCGCGCAACACCCGGCCCTGGCTCCCGACTACAGCTTCCTGCGGACCCTGGGAGCCAGCGGTCAGTTCTTCTGGTTGGGTCCCTGCCTCGTTCTCTCTTTCTCTAGCTCTCAAATAATAATAGCTAAGAGTTTCCCAGTTTTCCTTGATGTAGCCAAAGACTATGTTCAGTCCTCAGCCTAGACCTCTCGTGGTCTTAGGTGCAGACACCAGGCCGCCCTCTGACGCTCGCGGGGCCCAGCCCAGCCCTACCTTGCCCTTATCGGTGACGAGGGGCCGGAAGTGGAGCCACCCTTCCTTGGCGGCATCACTGAAAACCTCTGAGGAGGAGTCCTTCCGAGATCCGGAGTCTTCCGATGACTTCTGGCTGTCTGTGATCTACAGAAAAGGCCAAGAAACCAGGAGAATGTCAGCCTCTTCCTTTATAAATATTTGCACACTGAAATTCCTTTGCTGAGAAAGTCTAAAGTTCCAAGTGAAAAACCCTGACTTTATCACTTACTTTAGACAAAAATGTCCAGTCTTATTAAAAAAACGTGAATTGACTGCCATCATTCTTTAAAGCATTTTATTTGGAAGGTAGTAACAGACCAACAGTGAGAGAGAGTTTCAGTGTGCTGGTTCACTCCCTAAATGCCTACAGCGGACGGGGCTGGGCCACGGCAAAGCCAGGAGCCTGGAGTTCAGGGTGGGCGGCAGCACCCACGCACTGGAGTCATTACCTGCTGCTTCCACGTGTGCATCAGCAGAGAGCTGGACGCAAACCCAGGCACTCCGATGTAGCACGCCAGTGTCCCAGGCGGTGGTTTAACCTGCTGTATACTGTCGCACCTCCCCCTTTTGCAAAAGTCATCCGAAGGCATTTTTAGTCACTAGAAAGACAACTGAAGTAGTGTTTTCCCTGCTCTCTTGAGCACGCATTTTAATGAACAAAGGTGAATGATGTTTTAAAGAGATGGTGGGGCTGGTGCCGTGGCTCACTTGGCTAATCCTCCGCCTGCGGCACCAGCATCTCATATGGGCGCCAGTTCTAGTCCTGGCTGCCCCTCTTCCAGTCCAGATCTCTGCTGTGGCCAGGGAGTGCAGTGGAGGATGGCCCAAGTGCTTGGGCCCTGCACCTGCGTGGGAGACCAGGAGGAAGCACCTGGCTTCTGTCTTCGGATCGGCGCAGCATCAGCTGTGGCAGCCATTTGGGGGGTGAACCAACAGAAGGAAGACCTTTCTCTCTCTCTCTCTCTCACTGTCTATAACTACCTGTCAAATAAATAAATAAATTAAATAAGTAAGTAAAGAGAGGGTAATGTTGTGTGCCACCGAAGGCCGGGGGCAGCGAGATGCAGCCGTCATGGCCGAGTAGCAGCTCTGCGGCGGTGCCGAGGCTGGGCCTCGCTGCAAAAATGCCGTGTGCATGAAATCTGCAGGGGGGCTCTCAGGAGCTACCCGTGAAAGGCCCGAGGAAAGCAGCGTCCAGGGAGAATGCGAGCCAGTGAGGGCACACTGACGGCGATCGTTTTACACGCCCACCGTTCACTGTGAGTTCAGGGTCTGGTCGGCCATGGACGCAGGGACAGAGCCGGGAAGGGGCAAATCGGGGGAGCAGAATGATCTGACCACGGTGTGAAGGTCCCCCTGGCTGCCGTGTGCGGAAAGGGCTCTAAAGGGCCAAGCATGAAAGCAGGGGTCAGGGGAGCAGCTGAGGGATGCTGGTGGCGTGGACTGAAGAAGCCTACGTGGCGGCGGAGAGAAGTGTGCAGACTTAGCATGTGTGCATACAGTGGGGACGGGACCCGATGGGGCAGCAGGAGAGAGAAACGAGGCACGTGAGTGGATGGAAGCCGACACAGTGAGGTGGGGGAAACCAAGGGACAGTGAGGTGGGGGGATCCAGGTCTGGTGTCTGCGCAAACTCCAGTTGCTCCTTAACTGCCAAAAAAGACAGGCCACATCGGCAGCACAGGGGTTGCAGCCAGAAGTGTGGGCTCTGGGAGGCCTCTGCATGAGATCAGAGTGGGAAAGAACAAGCGCTAGGAACAAGCGCTGGCCGTCCCAGCAGTGTAGACACACTGGCTAGAGAGCAGAGCCATCAAAGGCCAGAGCAGAAAAGAACGCCGAGAGAGAAGCAGCGTACCAAAGTGTTCCAGGAAGGTGGGAGACTTGGGGGGATCCCACTGCAAGGTCAGAGGAGGTAAAACCCACGGTCACCATTAGTTCTGGAGTCTGGAAGTCCCTAGCAACTCTGGCATGAGCTGTGTGGCCATTCTGATGTGTGTGGGTGGGCAGGACGAGTGGAACCTACAAGCAAACTTGCACAACATCTTGCTGTAAGAGGGGAGCTTTAAGATAGGGGCGGTGGCTTCTAAGGAGGCACTTGTGCAGGGAGGAGGGGCCTCAGGGAGCGCCTGGAAAAGGCACCAAGAAACTGCACACGCGGCACCAACGGAGTCTTTGCAGCCAAAACAAAGTTCCCCTTTAAGACCCCATTTGGGGTGCCGCCTGTGTGATGGCGAATGGGACCCTGGAAGTGCCGCCCGCACGACAGAGAATTAGGCTGTGGAAGTGCTGCCGTGGGGTGGACGAGGAGCGCCGAGGGAGAAGGTGGGCGGGGACAGAGCCCACAGAGGCACTGGGGTTGGACGCGGCTCCGGCCGAGCGCGTGGGGCTGAGTGACGGTGAGCGACCGCGGAGCCGGTGAACAGGGCGATTCCTGTGTGGCGGGTCCTGCTGCTCCAGCGAGGGACTGCAGCCAGGGCAGAGGCGAGGAGGGCGGCAGGAACGAAATCAACACAGGGCAGCCAACGTGCCCCCGAATACCGAACGACTGCTGGGCAGTTAGGGTTTTGGCCTTGAATGTGTACTTCAAGCTAATTAAGAAAAATGCGTCAAAGCACACGTGGGACCAACATTCCGAAAGCACTGGTGCAGGAAAGATCGGTTTAAATAGCAAACGCCTGCGCGCTGGCGGGCAGAAATCCTTCTCTGGGTGCTTTATGGTACTGACTACCAACCTTGATGGCCTTCAGGCTACACACGTGCTTAAAAGACCTGTTGGAAAAGAAGTACATAAACATTTGTCATCAGTCAAAAAGCACCTCGAAGATAGAAACATGATTTATTATAATTAACCTTTCCTTCATACGCTGACATTTAATCATCACCATGAGAGATGTTCACAGTTCAACGTGAGAATGATGGTTTCTTTTATGCATTTTTTATTTTACATGATTTTATTTATTTCAAAGAAAGAGACATAGAAACAGAATGACTGGTTCATTCCCCAAATGCACACTACAGCGGGGGCTGGGCCAGGCCCAAGTCAGAGCCCAACTCTCAATCCAGGTCTCCCATGCGGTGGCAGGGACCCAAGTACTTGAGCCGTCACCTGCTGCCTCCCACGCTACACATCAGCAGGAAGCTGAAGTCACAAGTGCAACTGGGATTCGAGCCCTGGCCCTCGGATATGGGAAACCAGAGTAGCAAGTGGAGTCTAACCGCTACACCCAAGACCCACCCTCCAATACTTAAACTTTGAATTTTCAGTCATAAGAAGCTTTCTTAGTTGCCCTGGTAAATTAAAGATCTTTTTGCCTATCGTGTGAGATTTTCTTTTCTTTTAGATCGAAGAATGAACTACTGAGGCTCAATTCTAGGCTTCCTGTTACTGGTTAACCGCAATTGTAGTGCTGGCTAAAGGATCCCCACAATGCTCATTAGGATCCGAAGCAGGGGCCAGAAACAGCGCCAGAGAGCAGCGCACCTGCACTCGGCCGGCAGGTGGAGCCCCTGAGCCACACATGGCACAGGGACCAGTCCCCGTCCTCTCCGTCCCCTCCGCCCCCTCCACACACAAGCTCTGAGAACTCCTGCAACAGGCAAGACCTAGGGCTTCTGAAGACAACTTCAATCAGTTACAGTCTTCAGAACCATGTAATGTTTATCAGGGGATGAGGCTGCTTTATTCTCAAACTGTATTTATGCAACTTAGAATTTCAAGATGTGACTCCCCATGTCCAGCAGCATTGGCAGTCACCAACTGAACCACAACCCAAAGGATAAAGACAGATGGGACACGGGAAAAGAGGGCGCATGAGACGCACGGCCCGAGCAAAACCACCAGGCCTGTTCTCCGGGATCACAAAGCCCTTGCTCCCCTGTTGGCACCCACAGGAACAGGCAGGAGGGCAGGGTGGCCCGGTGTGCACCTGCTGTAGGGTGATGGAGACTCTGAGACGTGGGGGTGGACGACCAGCTCACAAACCAACTTCCTGCCAGCTTGGGCCCCCGCCCTGGGCACACTTCACACAACCTCCTTGAGCTGCCAGTCCAGGAAGAACTGCTTTTATGAGGGCTTATTTTACTTGTTCATAGAGAGAGATCTTCCATACACTGGTTCACTCCCCAAATGCCTGCGATAGCCAGGGCTGGGCCAGGCCAAAACGAAGAGCCTGGAACTCCATCCGGGTCTCCCACATTAATGGTAGGGCCCCAAGTCCTTGGGCCATCCACTTCTGTTTCCTTCTCAGGTGCATTCGCAGGGAGCTAGATCAGAAGTGGAGCAGCCAGGACTCCAACTGGCGTTCCAATATGGATACCCGTGTCACTGCACCACAATGCTGGCCCCCAAGAATAACTAATTTTATAGAACAATAAATAATCAGAACCTTCAGGAGATCTTAAAGATATAAAAAACTTTCTTGACAGAAGGTTCAATATCGTAAACATTATTAATATTCTCTAAGTTGAATTATAAATTAAACATTGTGTAATGAAAATATACATAAGGACTCAAGAAATGGAAAACCTGCATTTGAGCCATAAGATAATGATGGGTAATAGCCACCAGACAAGAAAAGAATTATAATACCACTAGAACTCCTGGGAGCTGGTGTACACGGGCAGAGGAGTCCCAGATAAAACTCACGACCTAGAACAGAATAGTATGTCACGAACAGGTTGTATCGGAGGGAAGGAGTGCCACGCAACAGGTGCTGTGGCGACAGGAGAGACTGGACCACATGAGCTGGCGCTCTGCCTCACTAATGAGAATAGATCAGTTCCAGATGAAATCCAAGTTGTAGGTATACCAAAAAGAAGACCATGCACATTTGAGAAGTAAATATGGAAGAATTTTGTTTTAATTCTGGACAGGCTTTTTAGTATGATTCAAAAATCCAATGACCATAATCAAACAACAAATATGACCACAGAAAAGTTTTAAACATTTTTTGCCTGATTTTTTAAAAAATGGAAAAATGTTTTTATTTGAAAGGCCAAGTGACAGAAAGAAAGGGAAAGATAGAGAAAGTCATCTCCTATCCACGGGTTTTCCCAAAATGCCTGTGACAGCTGAGACTGCAACCAGGAGCTCCATCCAGGTCTCTCAGGTGGATGGCAAGGACCCAAGTACTTGAGCCATCACCTGCTGCCTCCTAGGTCTGAATTAGTAAGAAGCTGGGTCAGAGGCAGAGATGGGACTCCATCCCAAGCCCTCAGATATGGGATGCGGGCTCCACTGTGCCATAACAGCTGCCCAGAAACGAAAAATATTGCTTGGGGAAACACTTGCAACATTTATCAGAGTAATAGTTTCCTTGACATAAGAGCACACAGAAGAAAAACCAGTAGGGAATGGGCAGAAAAAATGAAAAGGCAATTCACAGAAAAAGGAATATAAATATCTCAGATACGAAATGATGTTCAGGGGCCGGCGACGTTGCACAGAGAGGGTTAAAGCCCTGGCCTGAAGCACCAGCATCCTATATGGGCACCAGTACAAGTCCTGGCTGCTCCACTTCCCATCCAGCTCTCTGCTGTGGCCTGGGATAGCAGTGGAAGATGGTCCAAGTCCTTGGGCCCCTGCACCCACGTGGAAGACCCGGCAGAAGCTCCTGGCTCCTGGCTTCAGATTGGCGCAGCTCTGGCCATTGCAGCCATCTGGGGAGTGAACCAGCAGGTGGAAGACCTGTCTCTCTGTCTCTACTTCTCTCTAACTCTTTCAAAAAAATTAAATAAATCTTAAAAAAAAAAAAAAGAAATGATGTTCAACTGATAAGCAAGTTTCAAATTGCAACTGTAATAGGACACCATTAGATCCACCTAGAAAACCAAAGGTGAGAGGAACAGCAGAGACCTGCACACTGCTGGTGCAAATCTGATCTCGCATTGTCTTTGTGGGCAGTATCTAACAATAGATATTCATATAAAGAATACACACACCCATTGATGTAACCGTCCTGTGTTCAAGTCACTCACACATGTGCCAAATGAAGTGTGCACAAATATAGTCAATGATGTATTGTGGCAGCATAGACTACATGTCTACTAATATGATATAAAATATTGGTTAATGTATTATGGTGCAACTATTCAATGGGAAATGAAACAATCATGAAATAGAATCTCTAAAATCTGTGCACATACCATCAATCATTTGTTTATGAAAATACTCATACACATATATTTATATAAAAGCGTGTGGGTAGGTCATGGGCATACGTGATTCTATGCATAGGTTCACTCTGGAATTAGACGCAAACAGTAACAAGGGTATGTCAGAGTGGAACTGAGTAACTGGGACTGAGTATTGGATATATTAGTACCATGTCTGTGTATGACCTGACTGTTGAAATTTTTTTAAGGTTTAATTGAGTATGTTACCAAGTAACTTTGATTTTATTTACTTGCATTTCTAATTTTACAAAGTTATAAAATACAAGCCACTAAAATCAGTACTTATGTGTTTGAGTTGTGCTGAGTGTCTACTCCTACACCAAGAGGAGGCGCTCGCTACACCCGAGACTCACAATTGGGCATCTTCTCGGTAGTCATCCAGGCCCTCATCGTACGATTTGGATCTTTCTGTCTTTGAGGTGGGCTGGGCATCCAGGCTGGGGGGTCCAATGGAGTCTGCAATTGAAAGCCAACATTTAGACACTGGTGGAGTCTGTTTCCGGATTCTGTTACTGGTGACAAGATCCATGTGCCTGCTGTTCTCAGTGGGAAGCTGAGAGCGAGGGGCCATTTGCAGGACCACTCTCGAAACCTACCATGGTCGTGTGAAAGTTGCCTTCGAATTAAAGGAGCTGAGGTTGTGAGGCTGGGAGGGACAGTGGCTCTACAGGGGACTTGAGAGGTAGAGGCTGAGATGACAGCAGAAGCGGAGATGTGTGCGATGTCATGGTCAATGCTAGGGCTGGTGGGTTCATCTACAAGGAAAGAGGAAAAAGAGTATCAATGTTAAGTAGCCTAATTGCTAACTTTGGTGATTCAACACTTGCCCACCAGAGCTCCAATGCTCTGCTAAAAAAAAATCTACTTACACAGCTGGAGTCATTCCTAATAGTTCTGAGAAGACGGTTTACTCCTTCAACTGATTACCAGGCCAGAGTTTATGGATATTCAGACCCTACAACCATGCAACCAGAGCGATACTCATACACCGCCCTAAGGGAATTAATATTACAGGTTATCATTTCAGGAAACTCACGAGGGTGATTTGGGAGAAGCCCCACACAAGGTCCTCTTCCATTGCTGTAGAAAATCAAAGTCCAGGCGACAGCTGCCAGAGGAAGCTAGGTACCTGTCTCCTGGTACGTCTGTGCAAATCAGCAACAGGTGTCTTCCTCCCTCGGCAGAGGGTGAGCCTCCCCAATGAGCAGAGGTGCTGGGCACCTTTGTGGACACGTCACTACCCCAGGGCCAGGAATCTGAAGCTCCTCACAAGCCTGCTTTGTCACTCACACACGTGCACGCAGGAGGACAGCAGCCACGTCAGTGGTGCTTACTCAGTGCTAGCACCACGCTGAAGACATTCCATGTACTATTTCACTTAAGACTTGTAGACTGCTGAGAAATAGTATTTTCAGATGCAGAAACCCAGAAAGGTAAGTCACTCGTGTACAGCTGCGAACCCTGCAGGATGGGATTCGAACCCAGACAGTGATGCCACAGGTCCTGCGCTCTAAGTATACCTCATATTGGTTTTCCCCCTGGTGAATAACAGCTCTGTGCAAAATTCACTTGAATAATAGTTCTGTGCAAAATTCACTTTTGGGGGTAGGTGCTGTGGCGTAGTGGATAAAGCTGCTGCCTGCAATGCCAGCATCCCATATGCGTGCTGGTTCATGTCCCAGCTCACCGCTCATGGCCTGGGAAAAGCAGAAGATGGGCCAAGTGCCTGGGCCCCTGCGACCCATGTGGGAGACCCAGGACCTGGCCATTGTGGTCATCTGGGGAGTGAACCAGCAGATGAAAGAACCCTCTCTCTCTCTAACTCTTTTAAATGAATAAACAAACCTTTAAAAAAAAAACTTTGTTATACAAACATCAGTGGTTTTTAGGCTACAGAATGTACTTTAACAGGAAGCCAGCAATATAATTCTTAAGATTAAATACCCTAGGATGAACCCTTTCAAGATTATAATAATTTTAAAACATTAAATTACTTTAACTTTGATCAAATTCCAAGAATGCTTTAAAGATCAACATTTTAGCCAAGAAGCCTAATAAAACCACAAAATTAGGCCGGCGCCGCGGCTCACTAGGCTAATCCTCCGCCTAGCGGCGCCGGCACACCGGGTTCTAGTCCCGGTCGGGGCGCCGGATTCTGTCCCGGTTGCCCCTCTTCCAGGCCAGCTCTCTGCTGTGGCCAGGGAGTGCAGTGGAGGATGGCCCAGGTGCTTGGGCCCTGCACCCCATGGGAGACCAGGAGAAGTACCTGGCTCCTGCCATCGGATCAGCATGGTGCGCCGGCCGCAGCGGCCATTGGAGGGTGAACCAACGGCAAAGGAAGACCTTTCTCTCTGTCTCTCTCTCTCACTGTCCACTCTGCCTGTCAAAAAAAAAATTTAAATAAAAAAAAAAACCCACAAAATTATAATATTTCAATTTCATGCTAAAAATCAGTAAATTCTATCTTAATTTTTTTTACAATTTTGTTAAAACCAAATCTTTGTAGCTTAAGAGACAACATCTTGAAACTTTCTCTACAAACAGGTTTTACTAGGTATACGACTGTCTACTATCACGTGGTTACGAGAAGGCAACAACCTTTTCCTCAAAAGCAAGGAGATACTGAGATATTTTAATGAAAACAGTGAGATTTCGCCAAAGCATGCAGTATTACAACACTCAGCAGCACGGATATCCCCCACAGACTGCACCACCTCTTGGCAGGTGACAGCCGGCTGCGGTCAGCAGGTCTGAGGAGCCCACGGTCCACACATCTGTAAGGACCGGTCAGTCCGGGAAGGGTGGGAGAGCACTGGCCCTTAGACGCTATCTGGCTGGTGCCACACTAACAGGCTCACGAGATTTCTGAAGCAAGGACATTCATGAGAATGGTGCAGATGAGACGCACTGCACAAAATCCACAGAGAACAGATATAAAGGATTTTTCAGAAGTGATACGATGGGGGCTGGCACTGTGGCACAGCTGGTGAAACCATGGCCTGCATCACCGGCATCCACGTGGGCACCAGTCAGGTCCCAGCTGTTCCCTTTTCCAA
>NC_091444.1:99707670-99732670 GCF_964237555.1 Oryctolagus cuniculus | reverse complement strand
TCTCACTTGCGTGTTGTGTGCACCTGGAGGGGAGAGGGCTCATGGGGGAGACTGGGTTTGTTCCGAAGGAGATGTGTTCCTGTTCCCTGCTTTGACGCCACTGCACGGTGTGAAGCCTCCTGGGACCCCTCGAATTCTCTTGTTCCTTACAGCAGTAAACAGCTGCTGACGCTGATTTAAAACAGGAAACGAGCCAACACATCCTGATGGCTGAGGTCAGTTCATTTGGATTACTTTCTTTTCTTTTTTTTTTTTTTTTTTTTGACAGGCAGAGTGGACAGTGAGAGAGAGAGACAGAGAGAAAGGTCTTCCTTTGCCATTGGTTCACCCTCCAATGGCCGCCGCGGCCGGCGCACCGCGCTGATCTGATGGCAGGAGCCAGGAGCCAGGTGCTTTTCCTGGTCTCCCATGGGGTGCAGGGCCCAAGCACTTGGGCCATCCTCCACTGCACTCCCGGGCCACAGCAGAGAGCTGGCCTGGAAGAGGGGCAACCGGGACAGAATCCGGCACCCCGACTGGGACTAGAACCCGGTGTGCCAGCGCCGCAAGGCGGAAGATTAGCCTAGTGAGCTGCGGCGCCGGCCAATCTTTTTAAAATTAATTAATTAGCTAATTAATTGATTTGTAAAGTGGAGAAAGACACACACAGAGGTCTCCCCATTCTCTGATCCACTCCCCAGATGCCTCTTACAACTGAGGTTGGGTCAGGCTGAAGCCAGAGGCTAAGAACTCAGTCCAGGTCTCCCCTGTGGGTAGCAGGGACCCAGCGACTTGAACCATCGCCTGCTGCCTCCCAGGGTGTGCCTTAGCAAGAAGCTGGAATCTGGAGTGGAGCCGGGTCTCAAAGCCAGGCAATCTGATATAGGACATGGCATCTTAAGTGACACCGTAACTGCTGTGCCAAACACCCACCCCAGGGCTTTCTGGGGAAAAAAAAAAAAAGCCAGTTTCCTGAGGTCAACAGGAGTAGGAGATGTCGCTGATGATCCCCGGGGTTGGGACAGCAATGCAACAGCTTTTCTCTGTCTCCGGCCACTCTCACGACCCAGACCCTGCCACTGACATCACAGCGCCTTGCGGGGGTTCTTCCTGCCTCATGTTTGCCTCGCCCACAGCTTCTCCCCGTTCCCAGCACTCCCCCAAGGCACTGTTCTTACAGATACCGCTATTCCAGGACCAGTCAGCTCTTGATGCTTCCCACACCGTTGCTGCCAGCCATGGGTGCTTTCTTGGCTGGCATTGTGCCTGCCTGGGGCCTCCACTGACCTCAATCTGCCCTCTACAGTCTCTCCCCCTCCAGTAAGGCCAGCCTGGGCTGGTGGAGGTGGGGCTGGATCCCAGAGCACAACCAAGAGCATGCACACACTCTGGAAGCCTGGAGAAGCCCGGGATGGCATCTCCTCCGCCGCGTTCCGCGGGTCACACCAGGTCACCAGGCCTCCACCGAGAGGGAGCTGCAAAGTCACCTAGGAAAGCGTTGTGCAGATGGTGGGGGTGAAGGGACACGTGGGCCGAATCCTGGGTGCCCCTTGCCACAACCCTCCAGTGAGGCTGCTGAAAATTCTCTCCACTCAAAAGACTTTGCAGGCAGCTCTTACCTATGTGAGCTTCTTTTCCCCAAACATACAGGAAACTAAAGATAGTATGTGAGTGTGCAGGAGGAAGTGGGGTTGTGAAAACCAGAAGTCACCGTTTTAGGGGCAGGCGTGGCAGCAGCACCCACACCCCCTATGAGAGCACAGGTTGGAGCCCCAGCTGCCCCACTTCCCATCCAGCTCCCTGCCAGGGTGCACCCTGGGAGGCACCCATGTGGGAGACCCAAGAGGTGTTCCTGGTGCCTGGTTTTGGCCTGGCCCAGCCCTGACTGCTGTAGGCATTTGGAGAATGGAAGTGGATACAAGTGTCTCTCTCTCTTTCTCTCTCTCTCTCTCTCTTTCACTCTGCTTTTCAACTAAATAAAAAATAAACTTTAAAAAATGTGAAATTGTTGGTATTGTTTCATGTAGGATATATTCCTTTTTTAAAAATATATTTACTGGGGCCAGTGCTGTGGCACAGCAGGTTAAATTCCAGGCTGCTCCACTTCCAATCCAGCTCTCTTCTATGGCCTGGGAAAGCAGTAGAAGATGGCCCGAGTCCTTGGGCCTCTGCACCCACCTGGGAGACCCGGAAGAGACTCCTAGCTCCTGACTTCAGATCAGCTCTGGCCATGCGGTCATCTAGGGAGTAGACCAACAGATGGAAGACCCCTCTCTCTCTCTCTCTCTTGTTCTACCCCTCTCTATAACTCTTTCAAATAAATAAAATAAATCTTTTTTAAAAAATGTATATTTATTTCAAAGAGTAGCAGGGTGGGAGGAGGGAGAGAGAAAGAGAAATCCTTCATCTATTAATTCACTCCCCAAGAGGCCACAACAGCCAGGGTTGGGTCAAGCCGAAGCCAGGATGCAGATTGCCAACCTGGTCTACCATATGGATGGCAGTAGTCAAAGCACTTGGGCCATCTGCTGCTTTCCCAGGCACATTAGCAGGGAGCTGGATCGGAAGTGGAGCAGCCGGGACTTGAACCAGTGCCCATATGGGATGCCAGTGTCATAGGCAGCAGCTTTACCCACTGCAACACAACGCCGTTCCCTAAAACTTTCTAAAACCTAATTGTTTTGGGTCCAGGAATTGTGGTGATCATCTTTTTATCTTTGAAATGTGTTACTGTAGTGCCTTTAAGGTAAGCGTACAGCATAAATGCTTCTTTACCTCTGCTTTGAGCTGATCGCACACAGAGTTGCAGGAGGGTGCCTGCATGCCGACAGCCTAGTGTGGGAGTGGCCCAGCAGGTTCTGACTGCCCCGATATTTGCATTAGACAACAGGCCAGCCACAATCTGCGGAACAGCTTTGAAGCGTCCTGGAGATAACTACTGGCTACAAAACACATCAGAAGCCAAAGACGCTTTCTAATTCAATTGCCAATAATGACCGGAGTTCACAAAAGAACTAAAAGAGAATTGAACCATCTGTGAAAGTAGTAGTAGCAATGCTGATAATAAAAACAGCGTTCTTTTCCTAAGGAGAAAGAAAGACAGGGGTGAGGGGGAAAGCAAGCAGCTCTGGGACAGCAAATTTCAACAAGTTTCAGGCAGTGACAAAATAAATAAATTAAATAAATAATAAAAGACCTAATGGGAAGAAAGAACCCCAGAAGAGCTGGATGTTATTTAAACCAACAGTTCTGGCAGTGGACAAACCATGCGGGGCTTGCAGAAGAGTGAGCGGGGTTGGGGGGAGGGAGAAGGAAGGGGGCGGAGTTGGCAAAGCAGAGCTGTGCAGAGCCCCCCCCCCCCCACACACACACAGGTGAAACAGAGAACCACAAAGAGCCGTCCAGCCAGCTCACCAAGGACGAACAAACAGAGCGAGCCCAGGGCTGAAGGGACCACATCAAACGCGAGGAAGATAATGCGGCGTGGGTTGCTCATCAAAGACGTCAGGAGGCTGAGAACGAGCTGCACTAATAAAAACCGAGTCAACCCTGGCGACGTTAGTGTGGGGGGAGTCGCCAGGCCTGGCTTTCACATATTTCTCTGCAGCCCCAGCTCCACCATCAGCAAGACAAGCAGCAGAAACTCTAACGTAGACTGGTTTCTATTTTATTTGTGTGAAGATGTATTTAGGAGCCAGTACTGGGGTGCAGCAGGTTAAGCCTCTGCCACTTGTGATGCCAGTATCCCACCATGGGAGGGCCAGATCAGGTCCTGCCTACCCTGTGTGACAGGCAGAGTGTCAGGGAGGGAGAAACAGAGACAGAACTTACATCTGCTGGTGCACTCCCCAAATGACCACAACGATCAGGGCTGGGCCAGACCAAACCCGGGAGCCAGCAACTCCATCCTGGTCTCCCACGTGAGTGGCAGGGGCTCAAGTACTTGGGGCGTCTGTTGCTGCCTTCCCAGGTGCATCAGCAGGGAGCTGGATCAGAAGCAGAGCTGCGGGAGACTGATCCAGCACTCTGACGTGGAATGCAAGCATCATAAGTCGTGCTCTATGACTGTGCCACTGCAATGGCCCCCAAGTGGTTTTTTAAATCAGACTGAGCAGGGGTTGAATCCTGTGTTTCTGAAATGGTCTTGGCCATGCCTGCCTCTGTCTTCATTCTCAGTTGGCTTCCCTCATGGTTGCAAAGCAGCTGCAGGAATTCCAACTCTGATAAGGATGTGCCATCTCAGGTGGCATTTTTTTTTTTTAAAAGATCTATTTATTTATGGCCGGCGCCGCAGCTCACTAGGCTAATCCTCTGCCTGCGGCGCTGGCACACCGGGTTCTAGTCCTGGTTGCCCCTCTTCCTGTCCAGCTCTCTGCTGTGGCCCAGGAGTACAGTGAAGGATGGCCCAAGTGCTTGGGCCCTGCACCTGCATGGGAGACCAGGAGAAGCACTTGGCTCCTGGCTTTGGATCAGCACAGTGCGTCAGCCACAGCGACCATTAGGGGGTGAACCAACGGCAAAAGGAAGACCTTTCTCTCTGTCTCTCTTTCTCACTGTCCACTCTGCCTGTAAAAAAAATCTATTTATTTATTTGAAAGAGAGAATTAGGCAGAGGTGGTGGGGGGCCTTCCATCTGCTGGTTCACTCCCCACTTTGGAGCTGCTCTGATCCAGAGCCAGGAGCCAGGAGCCAGGAGCCTCCTCTGAGTCTCCCACGTGGGTGCAGGGCCATCTTCTGCTGCTGTCCCAGGCCATAGCAGAGCGCTGGATTGGAAGTGGAGCAGCCAGGACCAGATCTGGTGCTCATATGGGATGCCGCCACTGCAGGGGGCCCATCAGGTGGCATCTTGATCCTTGTACCAAACCCCCAGCTCTCATGGGTCTTCAGAAACAGTCACAGCTCACAGCTCACTAGTGAGAAAGTTTAAAGCATGTCAGCCACATCCAGTGCTTCCAAATGTGATTACTCTTAAAAAACTCTATTGTGATTTTGACAAAATGTACTTCATGAGAATAAATACACAGAACACATTTCTCATGCCTTTTCTTTTCTTTTCTTTTCTTTTCTTTTCTTTTCTTCTTGACAGGCAGAGTGGACAGTGAGAAAGAGAGACAGAGAGAGAAAGGTCTTCCTTTACCGTTGGTTCACCCTCTAATGGCCGCCGCGGCCGGCGCCCTGCGGCCGGCGCACCGCACTGATCCGATAGCAGGAGCCAGGTACTTGTCCTGGTCTCCCATGGGGTGCAAGGCCCAAGCACCTGGGCCATCCTCCACTGCCTTCCCTGGCCACAACAGAGAGCTGGCCTGGAAGAGGGGCAACCGGGACAGAATCCGGCGCCCCGACCGGGACTAGAACCCGGTGTGCCGGCGCTGCAAGGCAGAAGATTAGCCTAGTGAGCCGCGGCGCCGGCCCTCTCATGCCTTTTCATTAACAAAGTGGGTTTTTCTCTGCAAAGCACAAGTTCAATCTTTAGAGTTTTCTAGACTTTGACATCTCTAGAAAAATGCTTTTATTTCTTAGAGGAAATATCTAGAGTGAGCCTATGAACTTCATCTGCAGGATAAGAATAATTGCACCTGCTCCATGGGGTGTGACAGTGTTTAGCATATGAAAGGTAAGTACAGGCCAGAGCTGTGGTGCACCAGGTTAAGGGGCGGCCAGCTTCCCGTGTGATTGCTGTTTTGAGTAGTCCCAGCTGCTCCACTTCTGATCCAGCTCCCTGCTAATGTGCAGGGGAAAGCATCGGAGGATGGCCCAAGTGTGTGGGTCCCTGCCACCCACGTGGGAGATGTGGGTGGAGTTCCAGGCTCCTGGCTTCAGCCTGGTCCAGCCCTGGCCACCGTGGCCATCTGGGGAGTGAACCAGTAGATGGAAGGTCTCTGTCTTTCTGTATCTTCCTGTTTCCCTGTAACTTCCCTTTGCAAATAAGTGTGTGTTTTTTTTAAAAAAATAGCATACATGTATTTTTAGTACCTATTGAACATTTATAAAAGTTGATCACATACTTGACCACGAAGCACAACAGAACAAAAAAAAATCCCAAAGCAATAAAATTAAAAATGCAATCAGTATCTAAAAATAGCCAAGAAATCAATAGTTTTAGAAATGTGAAAACCCACTTGTAAATAATTCATAGGTCAAAAAAGAAACCTTAGTAAACATTACAGAACAGCATGGACCGACGTCAGCAACCTTACACATTAAAAATTCACATAGTATTATTTGCAGGGAAAATTTTTTCTAGCAAACCAGGGCTAGTCTTTCTCTAACAGCACGTTTTCATCTGAAGTGTTGACCTTGATAGAAACATGTAGGCATTTCACTTCCATGTGTATTGGGAAGGTGCCCCTGCCTTCACTGTTTCCCCGGGTGTTCCTGTGAAGTCTCAGCTCGAGTCCGTGGGCCATCCATTTGCTCTTTATTAAGCATTTTTTTTTTTGTGGTGGATTTTATACAAAGAGCCAGCCTGCTAAGGGTCACTCTGCAGCAGCCGCCAGGGCAGCGTTGGCCGTATTCTTGCTCGGGTGGCTATTAGCACTCCTGCTGTCTCTGAGCACTCCACAGACACCCGACTCGTTCCAACATCCAGCATCTCCCAGTGGACTCTGTGGCTCACTTAACAGCCCTAATCGTTGAAAGAGTAACATCCTCTTGCTGACAGCATCCTCCTCAGTGAATTCCAAATCCGTGGAAAAGAGAGACAGTGGTTCAAACCCACGCAAAACTTGCCTCCCAGAGTAACTCACATGAACTGCCTGCCCAACCCGACCTGTGGAAGCAGAGGGAAGAGATTAATGGTTCAGTGTCTGCCCCGTCCAGAAAGTCTGCCGAGCGCTTTCCACTGGACTTATCTAGCAGGGATGATGATAAACCCCAAATAAGAAAGATGAGCAGATTTCGGCTTCCAGGTAAATTAGAAAAATAATATGTTATTTGATTTAAACTCAATTTCTTCTCATGGGCGTTTAAAAACGCACAAATGTTTTGACAGCTCATTTGTTATGGTAAAGAATGATTTTGCATATGGCTGCACCAAGGAAAACCCATTTTCGTTTTCTTTGACTCCCTTCTAGGATCACAAATGTTGGCAAGCTTCACAGAACGAAGGATCCACTTTCTTAAGCATGTTTCGTGATAATAGCTTTCACTTTATTTTGGTTGGCCAGATGTATATTGGCTCGCCACGAACTCAATTATATAACCTGGGATTTCCACATTGTTTTTGACAGAAAAGTAGAACAAAAATAAGTTATGCAGACCAAATTTGAAACACATGATATGGAATTTGAAAGGACTTAGGGATGAAAAAGTTAGGTCCGAGTGAGTGGTAATCAAATCTCGAAATGGATTTCTTCTTAAACATGCAAACAGGTCAAAGCGTTTGGCTGTGCAACCTTGCTGCTTTTTTTTTTTTTCCAGGCTTAAAAAGATTCTATGGCTGCCTCTGTCAACTCTAGCCTAGTTAGAGCTGGTTTTTGAAACTGACACGGTGAACATCCAACTCTCAGTCCAGTCTCCAGTAAGCAGCCTGCACAGGGCTCTGGATTCAGTGAAATGGAGAGTAAGCAAGACCCTGTAGGACTGGGAAAAAATAACATGGTTTTGAAAACCCCAGACTGTTGCAACAGATGTTCTGCTTTTGTCGTTCCAATTGGATTAAGCGACCCTGGTCTTCTAATGCCATAAAGCGAGGTTATATTAAGCTCTTATTTAGTATCCACTGTTGAGTGCTATGTAGACTCCTAGTCTCTTTTGAGGTCACAGATTCTTATGGACCGCTAATGAAAACTGCAGATACGTACTCACACAGAATAAAGCACACAACCTTCAAAACGTTGGCGATAATTCCAAGGGACCCATGGACCCCAGTGGAGAACCTTGACCTTAGAGAATCTGAGAATGCAAACTCTGGGGACAAAATGCTCTAGACTAACTTTTGTTTTAACTTTTGGAACATAAAATCTTCCTATTGGATCATCCATTTTAGACAATTAAAAAAAAGAGAGAGAAGAGAATTTTTCAAGGAAAAAAACCATATGCAATTGTTCAAGGAGTTCTAACATTTGCAATCGTTATACCAAAACCTACATCCAGCTCACAAAAGGATAGCTCTAGTGTTAGATCAGTTTCTACGTCCAAATGGTTTTTTTTTTCCCCTCTTTATTTTAGTTGATAAGAAAACCCTAACTCATTAAGTCATCAGAGTAGAAGGAACATTTTTTTATGGCTCTGGCAAATAGCTGTAGGTATTTGGATTGAAATCGTGAAGAGATTTCCAACCGAACGCGACTTTGAACATTCCGTCAGAGCCTAAATCAAGGAACAGACCGTGTCCAAGAGCTGGGACTGTCATCCGCTCTGAGTTGGGAGCCCAGGACACATGGTTTTCATTCTTTGCTTGCACTTGACTCTGGAGGGCACCCCCAGCTTCAGCTGCGGCATGTGCCTGCGGTTGCATAATAGGCCCAATGTGATGTTATTCTTCTTTTTGGAAGAAAGAAAGGCGAGCATCTGATACCTGAAAGCGGTCCTGCGTGCTGCAATAGCGCTGTCTGCGTGCACGACAGACTCCCTAGAGAAATCCTCTTCCTTTCTCTTCAACATCGAAAACCGAGTGCGTTCCTTTTTGCTTTGTTTTTGGCTCTGAAGCAATGAAACCAAGCCACTAACACCCAGTACACGAGCAGTGCGTCTCCTGTATGAGCCACTGATGGCATGGAAATAGTAAGAGAAAGGGACTGACTTCCAAACAAGTACCGAGGCTCTGCCCCCACCAAAAGCACCCTCTGTCCCTGGTGTTCAGGATCGCACGGCAGCCAGTGGCAAGGGAGACATGGAAGGGGACGGCAGAAGCCTCAGAGAGCAAACCGCGGTTGTAGAACCCCAGCCTGTGCAATTGGCTACAGCAGTCCTCACCGGAGCTCGCACGCGGCTTATCTGTTTTGCCCAGACTGCCGAGAGAAGGAGAGGAAGAAATGGTTCCGCATAGAAAACGTGGCACAGTAGCTCACGCCTGTGTGGAGTCTGAGAGAAGGTGCTCTCGGGCTGGGCATGCGGCCTAGCGGTTAAGATGCCAGCCGGGACCCCCACATCCCATATCGGGGTGCCTGGGTTCCAGTCCTGGGGGAGGCAGCAGGGATGGCTGTAGCATTTGGGTCCCTGCCACTTACGAGGGAGACCCGGATTGAGGTCCTGACTCCTGGTTTTGGGCTGGCCTCGCCCGGGCTGTTGCTGACATATGGGGAGTGAGCCAGTGGGTGGGAGCTCTGTGTGTGTGTGTGTGTGTGTGTGTTTCTTTATCTCCCTCTTTCTCTCAAATAAGTGAAATAAATTTTTAGAAAAAGTGATATCATAGGAATCAAAAGCATATAGTTACTAGGGGCTAAGGTGAGTAGGGGAGGTGGGGGTGGGTGTGATGGAGAAAGTTCATTAATGGGCATTAAGTCATAGCTAGATAGGAGCAGGAAGTTCTTGGGACTCCATTGTACAGTAGGGTGACTATAGATCATGCCAATACACTGTGTATTTTTTTTAAAAGATGTATTTTATTTATTTGAAAGACAGAGTTACAGAGAGAGGTAGAGACAGAGAGAGAGGTCTTCCATCACTGGTTCACTCCCAAGATGGCTGCAACAGCCAGAGCTGGGCCCATCCAAAGCCAGGAGCCAGGAGCTTCTTCCAGGTCTCCCACGTGGGTGCAGGGGCCCAAGGACTTGAGCCATCTTCTGCTGCTTTCCCAGGCCATAGCAGAGAGCTGGATCAGAAGAGGAGCAGCCAGGACTAGAGCCAGCACCCATATGGGATGCCAGCACTTCAGGCCAGGGCTTTAACCTGGTGTGCCACAGTGCCGGCCCCATGCTGTGTATTTCTCTATTAACAACATTATAAGATAGGATTTTTAATGCTTTCACCATAAATAAATATTAAATGTTTGAGGAGACAGATATATTTACCCTGATTTGAAACTTAACATAGCACCTACACAAATTAAAATATCCCATAGTATCCCAGAAATATGGACAAATGTTATGTGTCTGTTAGATCTAAAAAAGATTGTTTTAAACAAAAGAAAATATGAAACATATCTCCAAAAAGTTGAAGGCTCTTTATTTGGAAGAGAGATTAAATCTAGTCGGTGTTACTCCAAGAAACAAAATTATATCCTTGGCAGTTCTGAGAAAATCTGTAATAGTATAAATAAAATAAAGAGCTGCCCAATAACTAGAATTACTTACTTCATAATGAAATTATCATTAAGACAACAGCTACCATTTCTTGAGTATTACTGAATACCAAGAACTGTGCAAGTTTTCTGTTCTGCACTATTTAAACTCACCCAACAAACTCATGAGCTAGTGGCCATTATCCTCTTCATCTTAAAAATGAATACGCTAAAATTTGGAAATGACACCAGATTATTTTTTTAACATTTCATTTCAGAAGAGCTTTCAATTTACAAAACAAAAACTGTGAGGTAGTAATACAAAGTAATTCCAGGTCTCCCACGTGGGTGCAGGGGCCCAAGGACTTGGGCCATCTTCTAATTGCTTTCCCAGGCCACAGCAGAGAGCTGGATCAGAAGAGGAGCAGCTGGGACTAGAACCAGAGCCCATATGGGATGCTGGCACTTCAGGCCAGGGCTTTAACCCAGTGTGCCACAGCACTGGCCCCTCAGCTGGAAATATGTACAGCCATCTCCTGTGTCATGTAATCAGTCCCCCAAGGCAAACATCTGCCAGCCCAGGGTGTGCATTAGAATACCTGGGAACCCTCTTCAACAGCAGACCTAGCATGGTGCTTGTGGCACAGTGGGGTAAGCCACTGCTTGGGATGCCTGGGACCAAGTCCCACCTCTGGTTCCCATTCATTTTCCTGCTGATGTGTGCCCTGAAAAGCAGCAGATGATGGCCCAAGTCCTTGAGTTCCTGGCCACCCACATGGGAGACTTCCTGGCTCCTGGTTTCAGTCTGGCCCAGCCCTGCTGTTGCAGGCTTTTTGGGGAGTGGACCAGCAAATGAAAGATTCTCTCTTTCCCTTTCATTTAAATAAACAACTTAAAAAAAAAAACAATAACATGCATGTCTGGGCCTCCCTCCTGAGATGCTCCTTCCGCTTGGAAGCAGCCTGGGCTAGGGTATTGCCCAGCGTTTGCAAAAAGCACCGTGGGATTGAAATGCACTGCCAAGAGCTATGCCATCCACCTGAACTTCTGAGAGCAAGACTGCCTGTTTCCATGAGAAGTCTATCTGGATTTTTTAATTTTAAGCCAGAAAAGCATCCAGCTCCATCTCTGGCTTTTCCCCCCTCCCAGGTGTGATAGTATTAATAAATCCAGCTCAGCCAATGATATGGGTATGGCGGTTTTTTTTCCTCATCTGCTATCCAGGCTGCAAGGACCGGTTGGCACAGTTAGGGGCCAACTTGCCCTTTTGTCTGGTAAGAGGCATGGCAGAGAGACCGGGGTCTGCTCTCGTTTTTCACATCCGACCACAGGCTAGCCCAGAGATGTCCTCATGGCGAGAGCAGAGATGCCAGAGAGCTGGTCATGGGCCTAAGCCCTGTGCAAGACCTTGCTGTGCTAAATCAGGGAGAATCGCTTTAGCAGAAGCTACTCACCTGGCTGAGCCCAGTGTCAAAGGAATTGGGCAGTCACCCGTCCTACTTGCAGTGGGAAGGCAAAGGGTGAACGGTAGGAGGGAGGAAGAACTGGAGCTGTCATTGGGAAAACAGTCTCAGATCTGGCCCAGAAATGGAGTAAAGGAACACTGGAAAGACAGAATTTTCAAACCGAAACGGAGACCAAATGGTGTGATGTGGTCATTCTGCTCAATCCAAGAGAATATGAAAAACAGCACTTGGGCCATCTAACACTGCTTTCCAAGGTGCATTGGCAGGAAGCTGGGTCAGAAGCAGAGCAGCTGGGACTTGAACCCGTGCTCCATGGGGTGCCCATGTCAGAAAGTGGCAGCTCACCCTGTCGCACCACCATGCTGGCTCCCAGGTACATTTTAACTTTGCAAAAATATTTTGACGGTACTGCGTAGTAGTTAGGAAGATGACCATGTTATTTTGGACCTTGGAATACAGAAGATGAACTTCTGTGTAAATGTTAAATTGGCTTTTTCTTTGGATCAGATACATTACAGAATTTTCTAAAGGGACTTGCACTAACTACTTCCATGTCCGACCCAGAAAAACAGAAATCTGTGATAGAATTTAAAACCTGACGTAACTAGGATAATTAGCAATTAAAAAGGATGCCTGGTTTTTTAATGTTTAGCTATCACTATTTCCACATTAAGGAGTACTTTTCCATAAATGCATCTCATATATGTGGGATTGGATATTGGAATATTTTTTAGGCAGAGATTCGCCTTCCCTAGCACCTCCACTTTCAGAAATAACTTGCCCAAATCATACAGCATCGTAGCCACCATCATACTGATGTCTAATACTCGCGCAATGTATAAGCCATTTTGCGTGCACTACATCCACCCGTTTTAATAGCTGTGTTCAAGTATATAGTATGGTTCTCATCACCTTGATTTTTCAGATGAGTAAATCAAGTCATAGAGGTACTAAATAATTTATTCAAAGTCACAAAACTGCGGAAGGACATTAGAGTTTCACTAAGCATTCTGCCTCTGTGCAGAGCCCAGCTGGAAATGCAAGGTAACACCCCAATGAGATGCTGGTGAAAATGCAGACAAGTGGAGATCTAGTCGTCTCCTGGTCGGACAGGACCGGACGGGGTTCAGCCACTTTGGAAAACTTCAGCAGTGTCTTTAGAAGTTCAGCATACACTGGCCATCTGAACCTGACAGTTCAGTCCTAGGTACAAGAAGAGAAAGGCTACATCCATAGAAAGGCTTGTATACAGGGCTGGAGCTATGGCATAGTAGGTAAAACCGCCTCCTGCAGTGCCAGCATCCCATATGGGTGCTGGTTCGAGTCCCTGCTGGTCCACTTCCAATACAGCTCTCTGCTATGGCCTGGGAAAGCAGTAGGGGATGGCCCAAGTCCTTGGGCCCCTGCACCCACGTGGGACACCTGGAAGAAGCTCCTGGCTACTGGCTTTGGATCGGCGCAGCTCCAGCCATTGTGGCCAATTAGGGAGTGAACCAGCGGATGGAAGACCTCTCTCTCTCTCTCTCTCTCTCTCTGCCTCTCCTTTCTTCTGCGTGTAACTCTGACTTTCAAATAAATCTTTAAAAAAGAAAAAGAAAAAAGGCTTGTACACAAATATTCATAGCAACGTTCTTGCGACAGGCTCAAACTGGAAATGTAACAGCATAGATAACACTCAAAATTACCTGATGGAAAGAATACAGACCAAAACAGAGTACACGGTTCATGAGTTCATAGATTTAAACCACTAGAAAATACAAACTAATCTTTAGTGACAAAAAGGCAGGTGCCAGTAGTGCTGTGGTACAATGGATTAAGCTGATATTTGCGAGGCAGGTGTCCCACATCACAGCACTGGTTTGAGCCTCAGCTGCTCCGCTTTTGATCCAGCTCCCTGCAAATGCACCTGGGAAACTGTGCCTTTCTGGACACAATTCAGCATCAGTGTTTCAAGGATCTTAAAATCACCCTATTCTTTGGTTGGGTGATTATGTAAATGGCCATTAAACCTAAGAAAACAGTCTCAAAACAACAGCAACAAAATGTTTTTGCAGGCAGCATTCCTCACAGCATTATTTATAATAGCAAAAGAAAGTGGAGAAAAAAAATTAATGACCAAAAATAGCGGAGAGTCTTTAAATAAATCTCATTACGTTCACTCACTGGACTGTTGTAAAACAATTTAATAAATAATTGGCCATCAGTGTTTAAGACTCTCTTACAGCCGGCGCCGCGGCTCTCTAGGCTAATCCTCCGCCTTGCGGCGCCGGCACACAGGGTTCTAGTCCCAGTTGGGGCACCGGATTCTTTCCCGGTTGCCCCTCTTCCAGGCCAGCCCTCTGCTGTGGCCAGGGAGTGCAGTGGAGGATGGCCCAAGTGCTTGGGCCCTGCACCCCATGGGAGACCAGGAGAAGCACCTGGCTCCTGGCTTCGGATCAGCGCGGTGCGCCGGCCGCGGTGGCCACTGGAGGGTGAACCAACGGCAAAGGAAGACCTTTCTCTCTGTTTCTCTCTCTCACTGTCCACTCTGCCTGTAAAAAAAAAGAAAAAAAGACTCTTTACAGGCTTTCCTGAAAAGGGTGAAACCAAACTGAAAAATATATTCCTTTTTAAATTAACGAAGTGAGGAAGAATAAGTAAAGAGAGAGCAAAGGGAAAAATCATCTCAGCACTCCGGGAGAGGGTCAACTTCTTGTGATATTGCTGGAAAAGTGACAGGCCGGAGAGCTATCGGCAGGTGGTCCAGAGGAGCCCCTCACCCTCCCAGCAAGGGAAGATGGGAAGGGGAGAGAGGTGAGCACGTGAAATCCCACACATTTTTGATAATCTCACTCATTCGGGATCAAGTGGACAGAGGGGTGGACGTTGTGGTGCAATGGGGTAAGCCCCTACTTGGGACATCTGCACCTGTAACAGAGCGCCTGTTCAAGTCCCAGCTCCTCCACTTCTGATCCAGCGCCCTGTGAGTGCACACCCTGGAAGGAAACAGGTGATGGCTCAAGTACTTGGATCTCTGCCACCCTTGTGCAAGGTCCAGATGGAATTCCTGGCTCCTGGCTTTGGCCTGGCCCAGCCCCAGCTGTTGCAGGCGTTTGGGGAATAAAAAAGAGAATGTCTCTGTCTGTCAGTCTCTTTCCATACTCCTCCCCCTTTTCAAACAAATTTAAAAACATTAAATAAGAAAGAAAGAGAAGCTCTGAGGAGAGAGCCTGAAGTGACTCCTGCCTGAACTGGGGGAAGAGTTAAAGCTTAAGGTAACCACGCATGGGAGTGAGAAAGGACACTGCTCAGAGGCATTAACCCCAGGAGGGAAGAAGGATCCACCTTAAACAATAGAGGAAATGCTGGCCTGGTCCAGTCCTGGTGGTTTTGTGCATTTAGGAAGAGAACCAGTGGATGAAGATTCTCTCTCTCTCTCTGTCTGTCTGTCTCTCTCTCTCTCTCTCTCTCTCTCTCTCATTCTGCCTTTCAAATAAATAAATGCATCAAAAAACAATGTAGTGCCATACTTTGTACAGCATGTAGTTCTATTTTATGCAAGATTTTGCTATGGTCCTTAGGATTGTGTTTTCTGTAATCAGATCACTGACCTTCTGTCTTTCTATGATACTTTCTATTACTTTCTTGGCTCTTTTGCTTTTTATATAGTTACCATGTCCTTCTTTTTAAGGTAAAAAGAATATGAAAGGACATAATCAGATTAAAACCAAGATACCAGAACCATCAAAATTGTGATTTTTTTAAAGTGATACTACATTACAAACATGCAATAACACTAAAAGAGAAGTCTCATATAGGACTGAATAGAAAGATACACAATCATACTGACTATATGATTGCAAAATTATATTTAGCGGGATTAGAGGAGAATTCTCAAGCCAGAAGAAAGGACAGCAGCCCCACCTTAGCCATGGGGGATACATTCCAAGACCCCTAGTAGATGTTTGAAATCATAGCTAGTAATAAGCCATATATATTTATATATATATATCATGTATATATATATACGTATCATATATATATATATATACGTATCATATATATATCTCGTATAATATTCCATGCTGGTTTTCCTATACACACATATGTGTTATAAAATTTACCCTGTAAATTAGGTAGAGTGAGAGATTAACAGTAACTAATAATAAAGACATTATAATAATGTACTGTAATGAAAGTTAGGTGAATTGGTCTCTCTCTCTCTCTCTCTCAACACACCTCATTGCACTTTCACCCTGAACTTAAAGGAAGCACTTCATGGCTTCCCTTTGGCCAAGCTGGGTGGCCAGCCCTTGTTATTCTTCCTCCATGAGGCTACTGCCAAGTGAAAAAAAGGTCAAACACAAGGACCGCAACACTGCAACAGTCAAGCTGAAGACCAAGACAGGGTGGTAGTGTATACAGGGTGGGTACGCTGCACACACAGATGACTCACGTTCCCGGGGATGAAGCAGGATAGTGTGAGATTTTGCGCTGATACTCAGAACAGTGTGCAATTGTCTGTTTGTGGGATCTCCTATTTAATATTTTCAGACCTCAGCAGACCACGAGTGACCAAAGCCGTGGAAAGCAAAGCTTGAAGTAAAGATCTACTGTGATTGTTTTGAGATGGTGAAGCAGATCTTTTCTCTTCTTCATATGTTTTTGAATTTTCCAAGTTTTCTCTAATGCACAAGTACTACTTTCATGGGAAAACTCATAAGAAGTGTACATTCTGAAAGATAAGCTGCTGAGTTGCACAGTTGTGGAACATGCGTGTACACATGTTGAGTTCCATGTGATCCATGTGTGGGGCAGAAACAGTGGATTGAGTAAAAGATGACATCTGGGTTTATCATCCTTCCTCCCAAAATCTCACCGAAACTTGAGATTCACAGTGAAAGGAATGAATCCATAACCATGTGAGAACCACGAAAGGCTATCATCAGGACACCAGATATCATGAAGAGTTTCTGTAGGACTCCATGCAAATGAGATTGGATTCACAGAGAAACCAGAGCCCAGAGCTGCTAAGTCCAAGTGCATGCAAAAGACATTGACCTTCGAGAATTTTAGGTTAAAGTCGGTGGAGCATGGATCCAAAGTGAGCCACGCACTCCCGGAGGGATCCTTATTTAACATTTTCAGGGAAGTTACCTGTAGCATCATGGGCAGTTCTTTGGAGAGGTTCACACGGCAAGGAACTGAGGCCCCTGGCCAACAGTCAGTGAGGAGCTGAAATACCCAACCCCTCACCCCAAACAACAGCCAGAGTTGAGGTCCCCTACCCACACCAACAACCAGCGAAGAGCTGAAGTCCCCAGTCAGCAACCACACTGATGAGCCATGATGGGATCAGATCCCTCCGGTAACCTCATCCCTCATCAAAGACCCTGAGCTTACACTCTCAGAGTCCAACTCTCACGGACTGTGTGAGGTGGTAAAGAAATGGTTGCTGTTGTAGGCTGCTAAACTTGGGGTGGAATAATTTGTTTTGCAGCAATAGAAACCCAAAACGTCCAGTCTTTTAGAGAAGAATAGAGACTTCTCTGTCCCCAAGGTAACTTGAGTTATTTATTTTGACAAAAATATATATTTATCAGGTACAGCAGTTGTTTTGGAATATTTGTATATTTTAGAATGGTTACACTGAACTAATTAACATATGCATCACTTTACATACTTAAACATACTTTTTTGGTGGTGGGAACACTAAAAATCTACTCCAAGCAATTTTCCAGAAAGCAATGTATCATCGTTGGCTGTAGCCACAGTGTTGAACAGTGGATCTTTTGAACTTCTCCTCCTATCTACTCAAAGGGAAATTCTTCACCCACACAAGCGAAGGATGGCAATCTCACTGTTGGTAACCATTTTGGATGGTGAAGCATTGATGTCTGTTTGATTCAGAAGGTCGCAAAGGTTTTCTCGCTTTGCAAAAGTCACAGATTTTCCCATTTCTGCCTCCAAAAGTTGCCCGAGGGGCTGGCGCTGTGGTACAGCGGGTCGAGCCTCTGCTTGTCATGACAGCGTCCCATTATCAAAGCACCCATTCAAGACCCGGCTGCTTCGCTTCTGATCCGGCTCCCTGCTAATGCTCCTGGGAAGCCAGCGGAGAGTCATCCAAGTACTTTGGGTCTTGCCACACATGTGGGAGACCCAGAGGGAGTTCCAGGCCCCTGGACTTGGCCTGGCCCAACCCTAACTCTTTGGGCCATTTAGGGGGGTGATCCAGCAAATAACAATCTCTCCCTCCCCACCCCCCTACCCCCGTCATTCTGCTTTTCAAATGAATAAAATAAATCTTGTTTTAAAAAGTTGTCGAAAGGAGACACCTGGAACTGTGGCAGCAATTCTGAGATCAGGAGAAAAGTCAGGAATCCTTAAAGGAAGTAAAGAACAAAAAGATGAAAGAATTCAAGATAAATTCAAGATAAAATATTATACATTATTCAAGATAAATTTGTAAGTCACTGAGTTACCTCACCCTGGAATTCCTTGAAACTCTGAAGTTCTTAAGAAAGGTTAAATGTTAAAGGCCCTTTTAATTAGGCTTTCTCCATTCCAGGAGAGAGAACCCTCACTAATCCAGAAAGCAAACTCTTGTACTGGCCTGCTCAAGTTGCCACAGAAGACCATAGCCTTGGCTATGAAATAACAGAAACTTTATTTCTCATAGTTCTGGAAGCTGGAAATCCAAGACAAGGGTGCCAGCATGGTCAGGTTCTGGTGAGGGCTCCCTTTATGGCTTGCAAATGGCTGCCCTCTCCCTGGAGAGAGACAGAGACAGAAACAGAGAGACAGAGGAGGGGGAGCGCTCTTCCTCATGATACAAGGACATGAACCCCATCTGGAAGTCCTCACTCTCAAAGCCCCATCTTAAACCTCATCCCCCTTCCGGTGCCATCTCCAAACACCACCTCCCTGGTGGTGGCCCCTGCAGCATGTGGGGTTTTGTGGGGGGAGCAGACAAAAGCACTGAGTTCATCACAATTCCTTTAATCTGACAGTAAGCATTGCATTCACCCGTCGACCTGTAGAAGCAGTCACACTACAGGTGCAATCGGGACATGGATGCCCGGTGTCACCCTTCCATTCAACGCATAGTTGGAGGAGCTACGGGACGGAATGGGAAAAGGAAAATCTTGTGTTGGAACCTGAGATGTAGTTGTAGCTGAGTGTGTGATGTCCTGCGGGGGGGACATGTGGGGGGAGGATTAAAATGCTACTTGGTATGTCCACATCCCAGAAGGAGTACCTGGTTTGGATTCAAGTCCTGGCTCTTTTTCTTCCAACCCAAGCTTTTTGCTAATACCCACCCAAGAAGGCAGCAATGATGGCTCAAATCCTTGGGTCCCTGCCATCCACATGGGAGACCCTGAGTTCCAGGTCACTAGCTATAGTCTCATCTACTCCTAGCTTTAGCAGGGAGTGAATCAGCAGATGGAAGATCTCTGTCTTGCTCCCTCTGCCTTTTAAATAAATCAAAATTAATAGAAATATTTATATGTTCTTTGTTGTAGATGCATTGATTGTACAAAACTCCAAAAGGGGCCGGCGCTGCGGCTCACTAGGCTAATCCTCCGCCTAGCAGCGCCGGTACACCGGGTTCTAGTCCCGGTCGGGGCACCAGATTCTGTCCCGGTTGCCCCTCTTCCAGGCCAGCTCTCTGCTGTGGCCCGGGAGTGCAGTGGAGGATGGCCCAGGTGCTTGGGCCCTGCACCCCATGGGAGACCAGGAAAAGCACCTGGCTCCTGGCTCCTGCCATCGGATCAGCGTGGTGCGCCGGTCGCAGCGCGCCGGCCGCGGTGGCCATTGGAGGGTGAACCAACGGCAAAGGAAGACCTTTCTCTCTGTCTCTCTCTCTCACTGTCCACTCTGCCTGTCAAAAAAAAAAAAAAAAAAAAAAAAAACTCCAAAAGGAATTTTGAAAATATCTTGTTTTATGTAATTGTAAAGTTTTGAGATGGATAATTGGATAGCATCTACACAAAATTTTAAAAGGACAAAGTCTAATCCAGAACCTTGGCGTGGGTTTTGTGGCACAGCAGGTTAAACCATTGCTTGAGACACCCCGTCTCATGTCAGAAAGCCTGGGTTTGATTTAAGCCCCTTTCTGATCCAGCTCCTTGCTGATGTCCACCCTGAGAGACAGCAGGTGATGGCTCAAGTACTTGGGTCCCTGTCACCCACATGAGTAACCTGGTCGGAGTTCCTGGCTCCTGGCTTTTGCCTGGCCCACACTTGGCTGCTGCAGGCATTTGAGGAGTGAACTAGTAGATGGAAGATCTGTTTCTAGCTCTCTCTGTTGCTCTGCCTTCCAAATTGAAAAAAAAAGAGTATTTCCTGCAGAAAATGTTCTAAGTGAATAAAAATGTATGCATACACATTGCTTTGTAGTAGAATTTAATCAGATAGAGTAATGGCTAAATAAATTCTCATACCTACAATCAACAAGATACAAGTATAGTTGTTTAGAAGATTGAAGTCCTTGTTATACACTTGAAAAAAAAGTCAATTAGGGGCTGGCACTGTGGAGTAGTGCGTAAAGCCACCATTTGCAGTGCTGGCATCCCATATGGGCACTGGTTCTAGTCCCAGATGCTCCACTTCTGATCCAGCTCTCTGTGAGGGCCTGGGAAGGCAGTAGAAGATGACCTAACTCCTGGGGCCCCTGCACCTGCATGGAAGACCCAGAGGAGGTTCCTGGCTCCTGGCTTAGGATTGGCACTGCTGTGGCTGTTGTGGCCAACTGGGGAGTGAACCAGTGGATGGGAGACCTCTCTCTCTCTCTCTCTCTCTCTCTCTGCCTTTCCTTCTCTCTGTGTGTAACTGTGACTTTCAAATAAATAAATAAATCTTAAAAAAAAAAGTCGAGGGTAGGGGGAAAGTTAGGGGGGAAGGTTGGTTAAAAGTTCATTTGTGTCAGGGCTGGCACTGTGGCACAGTGGGTTAAAGCCCTGGCCTGAAGCGCTGACATCCCATATGGGCACCAGTTCTAGTCTCAGTTGCTTCTCTTCCAATCCAGCTCTCTGCTATAGCCTGGGATGGCAGTGGAAGACGGCCCAGGTCCTTGGGCCCCTGCACCCATGTGGGAGACCCAGAAGAAGCTCCTCCTGGCTCCTGGCTTCGGATTAGCACAGCTCCGGCTATTGTGGCCATCTAGGGAGTGAACCAGCAGATGGAAGACCTCTCTCGCTGTCTCTACCTCTCTTTGCAACTCTTTCAAGTAAATAATATAAATCTTTTTAAAAAAGTTCATTTGTGAACATGCTTGTATGTTAAACTGTTATGAAGGGTATTAGATTTTGTATTTGTCTCTGTGTAACTTGAAATTCTACCATGAGAAAGTTTTATCTTATAATAAAGATAAATTTGTTAAATTAGTACGGAGTAACTATTCAAAAAAAAAAAAAAAGACTCTACCTACCCCAAATGAATAACTAAGAGAAGGATATGCATAGTGGTCTACAGAAGACATAACTCGATGTCATTTTAATGTTGATTTCAGGTTTAGGTATCAGTAATATTTGTCAGGTGTATTCAGATACTGTTATCATTTCACATCTAAATTGATAGCATACTGGCATGAGCATTTGACAGGGCGGGTAAGACACTACTTCAAGTTCAGGTCCGGCTCTGTTCCCTGTTCCAGCTCCCTGCTAATGCCCACCCCGGGAGAGCAGATGATGATTCAAATGCTTGGGTCTCAGGCTCCTGGCTCTGGCCTGGCCCAGTTCCAGCTGTTGGAGGCATTTGGGGAATGTACCAGAAGATGAGAGATTTCCGCTTGTCAAATAAAATGAATAAAGATGGAAATAAAATCAATTTGGAGAAAACTGAAAGTCTAATTCGATTTTTAAATTATGTTAGATATGGCATTTGATGCTTTTGAGCATATTTTGACATTTGATAAAATCCATTGGCAAAATAAACAGCCATATCCATCTTTTCCCATGAGCTTGTTCCAAACATCCTAGAAGCCCAGCATGGTTTTTTTTGTTTTGTTTTGCTTTGTTTTGTTTAAGATTTATTGATTGATTTGGAAGTCAGAGTTACACAGAGAGAGAAGTAGAGGCAGAGAAATAGAGAGGTCTTCCACCCACTGGTTCACTCCCCAGATGGCCGCAACAGCCACAGCTGCGCTGATCCGAAGCCAGGAGCCAGGAGCTTCTTCCAGGTCTCCCACGTGGGTGCAGGGGCCCAAGGACTTGGGTCATCTTCTACTGCTTTCCCAGGCCATAGCAGAGAGCTGGATCGGAAGTGGAGGAGTCAGGACTCGAACCAGCACCCATATGGGATGCCGGTGCTGCAGGCAGCAGCTTTACCTGCTAAGCCACAGCGCCGGCCCCCAGCGTGGTTTTCAAACAAAGTCAACTGCAAGGGCCACATTGAGAAGGAGAATCTTGGCCCTGCCCCTCGGCACCTGCATCTCCACACCTTCCACCTCCCTGCAAAGGCAGATCAGCCCAGCAGGAAAAGGAGCTGTACAAACACAGAAGGGGAAAAGATGAGCGTGAAATGGCCTCTCCTCTGGCCATGTCTCCAACCACAAAACGGGCACACGAGTCTCAGGTTTGATGAGGAATCTGATTTGGATGGAGACCGGTTGGGTTTGTCTCAGTGCTGTTCTCCTCCCCCTGTTCCAGAACAAAACTTGTCCCTGCTATAGACACCTGCTCCCTCTGTCCTCAAGCCAGGATGGTTCCAGAAGCTGGGACACAGGCACTCGTGGAGAGAGACTGCAGAGTGATCTTCCTAACAAAACGAGTGTGAGCCTACAAGGGCCCCTATTCTAACCTGAAGCCCCTTGCTTTGTTCCTGCCCATGGACTAAGCACCCTCTTCTCACTCAAGACTTCCGCCAGACAACTTGTGTGACATGGAAGGCATGAATATTTTCACCCAAGAGATGGTCATTTAAGAAGTGGGCATTTGCTGGCCAGCACCACAGCTCACTAGGCTAATCTTCCGCCTGCAGCGCTGGCACCCCGGCTTCTAGTCCGGTTGGGGCGCCGGATTCTGTCCCGGTTACTCCTCTTCCAGGCCAGCTCTCTGCTGTGGCCCGGGAGTGCAGTGGAGGATGGCCCAAGTGCTTGGGCCCTGCACCCGCATGGGAGACCAGGAGGAAGCACCTGGCTCCTGCCATCAGATCAGTGCAGTGCGCCGGCCACAGCAGCCACTGGGGGTGAACCAACAGAAAAGGAAGACCTTTCTCTCTGTCTCTCTCTCTCTCACTGTCCACTCTGCCTGTCAAAAAAAAAAGAAGAAGAAGTGGGCATTTGTGGCCAGCACTATGGCACAGAGGGTTAAGCCACTGCCTGCAGCACTGGCATCCCTTATGGGTGCCGGTTCCAGTCCCTGCTGCTCCTCTTCTGATCCAGTTCCCTGCTGATGCACCTGGGAAAGCAGCAGCGTGGGCCCCTGCACTGACGTGGGAAACCCGGATGAAGCTCCTGGCTCCTGGCTTCAGCCTGGCCCAGTCTTGGCTATTGTGGCCATTTGAAGAGTGAACCAGGGCCGGCGCCGTGGCTCACTAGGCTAATCCTCCGCCTTGCGGCGCCGGCACACCAGGTTCTAGTCCCGGTCGGGGCGCCGGATTCTGTCCCAATTGCCCCTTTTCCAGGCCAGCTCTCTGCTGTGGCCAGGGAATGCAGTGGAGGATGGCCCAAGTGCTTGGGCCCTGCACCCCATGGGAGACCAGGAGAAGTACCTGGCTCCTGCCATTGGGTCAGCGCAGTGCGCCGGCTGCAGCGCACTGGCCGCAGCGGCCATTGGAGGGTGAACCAACGGCAAAGGAAGACCTTTCTCTCTGTCTCTCTCTCACTATCCACTCTGCCTGTCCAGAAAAAAAAAAAAAAAGAGTGAACCAGAAGATGGAAGAGTCTCTCTGTCTCTCTCTCTCTCTGTAACTCTGCCTTTTAGATAAATAAATTAATAAACAAATCTTCAAAAAGAAGTGGACATCTTTTGAGAAATTTCAGAAACTTCAAGAGAGGGTGTTTGGTATAGGTGGCCGAGGGAGAGGAGGTGGCCTGCTTTTCTGAGTAATCTCCCCTTTTTCTTCTTTCCCTGGCTTTAGTTTTCCAGTTACATTCTTCCAGGGAGACTGGCTGAAAATAAACACATTCCTGGAGCAGAGTCTGGCACAGCAGTCAAGACACTGAGTGGGATGCTTGCAATCCACACCAGGGCGCCTGGGCTCAATCCTCCACTCTGCCTCCTGTCTCCAGACTGAAGCTACTAAACGCCATGGGAGGCAGTGGTGATGGCTCAAGCAACCGAGTTCTGGCCACCCACACGGGGAAACCTGGGTTGACTTTCCGGGCTCCTGGTTTGGGGCCTGGCTCAGCCCCAGCTGTTGCAGTCACTTGGGGAGTGAACCAGCAGATGGAAGCTCACTCTCTCAAGTTAAAATAAGACAAAGCAAACAGAAGGCATCCCACGCCAGACTGTTCTGATCACCGATTGGCTTCTGAAAACACAAAGTGTGGTCTGCTCAGCTCTGTCTAGACAGACAGGGGAGCGGAGGCTGCTGGAGTGTTCCCAGGGTCAAGGCTCTCCTCTTGCCAACAGAAGACAATGATTTCAGTCCGGGAGAGGCCTCTTCCCCGCTGCGGCTGAGGACAAGGTTCCAAAGGGCTCGTCTTGTTGACAGTTTGTGAAACCATCCAGGGGAGCTTAGGGGCCTCTCCACACTGAGCTACAAGAGGAGAATCCTGCTGCCGAGGGCTCCCCTGTCTCACACCACGATGTGATTCCCACCTGAAACTACTCCCACGGGGCTCCAGCGAGGCACACGCACCACAAGGAAAAGCTCCCTAGACCGTCCAGAGAATCTACTTGTTCCGTAATCTGTGCTTTGATTCCCCCGTGTGCTCTCACAGCAGGTCTCATCCTGCTGGGCCTCCCGGCGCTGTCTGGGTTCAGGTTGCACACGTGGACGTCAGCACCACCCGACCCGTGATGGGCACGCACGCGTCCTGAGCTGGGGGCGTGGAAATCTCTCACCGCGTCTGGACAGTCACCCTTTGGCTTAGATTCTCCTGCCAGTTTTCGTCATCTGACTTTGGCAGTTTTATGTGTTTCCCTTCTAGCTTCCTTTTCTTTCTTTCAATTCCTTTTTATCCTGCTTTTGATCTCCGTTGGATCTGACATTGATTTTTAATTGCTTGTCCCCCCAGGAAGCCACTTAAAGTGAGTAAGAAGACAGGCACGCGTAGAGTGGAAAAGTCTTCATGTGAAGGGCAGGCAGACCTGAAGAAGCCACCAAGCCCTGCGAGGTGCCTCATTTGATGGATCCATTTTAATGGAGTCAAAGTTCAAGATCAGGTGTTTGACTCAGCAGTTAAGATCCCATTTGGGAAAGGTTCAACCGTCTTGGAATGTGTAGGTTCAAGAGCCAGCTCCCACTT